>NC_079893.1:1869273-1945791 GCF_024868665.1 Triplophysa rosa
CGCCTCCACGCCCGGCCGGGTGTTTCTGCAAGCTCTTCATTTGGGCGTAGAGGTCATCAACACGACGGATCATATTCAGATCAGCCGTGAGTGCAGACGGGCGCTGCTGCGGATGAATTACTGCCCGCACTGTCAGGGTCTGACCGCCAGCGAGCCGTGCACGGGCTACTGTCTCAATGTGATGAGAGGATGTCTCGCCAGCCTGGCCGAAGTGGATTCTCACTGGAGAGAGTTTGTGCGCTCTCTGGAGGCTCTCGAGACTCGCACGCGCGGAGGACTGGACCTTGAGCAGGTGCTTCTGGGAGTACACGGGCTTGTCAGAGACGCTGTGGCACACGCACAGAAGAACGCACCTCGACTCTCTGCACAGGTAAGAGAAGTTGGTGTGGACTCAAGGCCATTGCACATTGAGTCCCAAATTTGCGTACAAAATTTGTGCACGTTAACAAATAAATACGACCTCACGTTGTGTCATTCACATTTACACACTGCCTACGATAATTTCGTCCGTCATAAAAAAAATAGTTGGGACTGGGTTTGATTTTCGGCGTTTTTCGCACCACGAGCAAGCATTTTGGGAGGCGTTTTGACAGTTCAGAGACACCGTACAAACAAGCGCCAAATACGAAAAAACGCATACAAAAACTTTGGAATGTACTGTATGTGCGAAGACCTTAATGGTTGAAGATTACAGTGGAAAATAGTCGAAAAAGCTGGAAAATTGATCTTGAATGAAACTTTTTCATAACTTTACATTACGCATTTGGCCAAATTTGGTAATATTTGTTTTCTTTTATGATATTTGTTTCTCATTTTATTTATTTTTTGTTTTTACAACTTTTTTTACTCAAAATTGAGTGATACTTTTTTAGTATGGTAAACCTTTACTCAAATTTAATTTAATTTATTAAATCAAGTTTTAATTAACTTTTTGAAATCTAATATTTTGGATTTGGACGTGTTTTTTTATTGTGCATTCCAATTAATATCAATCAAACTGCAGTTAATAACTTGAAAAATACAGCTAACTAACACAACACACTAAAACACAATAAAAACATGATGACATAATAAAAACCTTGGAACCAAACTCTTCATATATTTTTCTACAGTTTTTATTGTTGTTTTATAAAGCATCACAATAAAATGTTTGTTTTCTCATTTTTATTTTGTTCAATTTTGAAGAGTTCTAAAATGCACCTTTTGTCTCTGGCACTAGATGCACTCACAGTTATGTCAAGGTGAATGAAGCGTTTCTTTGCATTTTGTGTTTCTCAATCGTTGTTGTAAACCTCGTGGTGTAACCGATGTTTGGACAGAGAGGAATGTGACGTGGCCGAACACGAGCGGCTATCAATCACACATGCCGGAATACTCTCAAAATACTCACCGTGTGGGCAGCTGCGGCGGGCAGTGCCAACCACACCGCCCGGGCAGACAGAGGGGCGAGCGGGCTCCAGGATGCCTGCAAATCAATGTTTCACAATCCAGGAATTCTCTGTGCTCCAGAAACTGTGTCGGATATTTTAGGCGTGCAAGCAAAGTGTGTAAACAATGATGTAAGGCTTTAAACCACATGGATTTCAAGCAGTGTTCTCTAATAAGATGTTGTCGTCAGGTTGTGTACGGGTCAAGTATCAAGTGTGAGGGTTGTGTTGTGGTCAGTGCAAGTATTAGACCAATGAAATCACTTTAAATACACACGGTCACAGTTGTTTAGTAGTCATTCATTATAATCCAGAATTAAAAAGTACTTTAGCATAACCACAGCGAATCAATAAATACTGTAGTATACTTTATTATTTACTATAGTGTATTATTTTATAGTAAATGCTACACTTTAATGTAGTATTCTATAATATTAGCTGTAGAGAATCAATCAATTATGGTAAATAATATAGTATACTTCAATATTGACCATAGTAAGATAAAAAACACTATGGTATGTGGGAACTTTACTACAGTTTACTATAGTAAATAATGAAGTGTACTACAGTATTTTTTCATGTGGGATTATAATGAATAGCTGCTTTATTTGCCACTCACTAGTTTTAATCATATTTAAAAACGCTGATCTTAATTCAGTCTTCATCCTTTAACATCGTATAGTGATGTTACCTGGGTGTTGGTATGTGGTTGCTAATGCGTTCTGAGTCGTTGCTAGGGGTTTGCCAGTGTCTCTGAATGGTGGGATTGAAATGAATATAAATCTACCAGATTGCATTGGTCTTCTGGGAAAAAAAAAACATTCCTTTGATCACTTAATAGTATGGTAGAATAATTTATGTTTAAAGCATCCCTTCTGAAAATGAACTGTGCTTTTATAATGGCAAGTGTATTTTGGTGGATGGATGCCCATTTGTGTTTTTGAGTAAATAGTTTCTGATCTCAAACGCAACTGAATGCAAAACTAATAAAACAACACCACCTAGTGGCAGAAGTCAACAGTGAAGTCCGAATAAGGGATAATCTCAGTATTTGTCTTTTATAGCCTATAATATGGTCAACGTTTATATACAGATACACATTTAGAGAATACTTTCATCCAAAACTGTCGTCCTGGAGTAACCTCAATCCAGCACAACTCTCCGCTCCGCTCACCGGCCCTGAACATGTATCACTATAAATTCTGTCCGTTTATGAATGCTCTTTGTTTTGATTAAAAACTGCTACAGCTTGTACGTGTTTGAATTGTGCAGGTGCACAAGGTGTGTGGTCGTCCCAGCAGACGGCAGGCGCAGGTGAGCAGCGTCCAGCATGGGACCAGCGGCCGGAACTCTATTCCTCTTAAAGGGCCGGTACGAAACACAGACGACACGCTCAGTCACAGAAGAAAGTGAGTAAACATGCTTTCGATTTGTTTTGGAGTTTGTTACTTCCAAAAAATGAACAAGCATGTTAATATGTCCATAAGGTTAGATGTGAGCTGTGTTTGTCTGCCCTCTGCTGGACAATCGGTGAAACTGTCTCATGTCTCTGTAGGGAGTTTCTCAACAGTCTGCGTCTGTACCGGACGTTTTACGGTGGTCTGGCGGATCAGCTGTGTGTCAGTGAACTGGCCTCTGCAGACGGGATGTCCTGCTGGAGCGGTGCTGATGTTGGCAGAAGGTAGACGTCTAAAAAGAGTCTGTGATGATGACGCGTCTTTATGTTCATCACTTTTGCGTTCTGTCAGCTTACTTTATCTGGGAAAACCATTTCTTTCTTTCTTTCTTTCTTTCTTTCTTTCTTTCTTTCTTTCTTTCTTTCTTTCTTTCTTTCTTTCTTTCTTACTTCCTTCCTTCCTTCCTTCCTTCCTTCCTTCCTTTCGTTTCCTTCCTTCCTTCCTTCCTTTCTTTCTTTCTTTCTTTCTTTCTTTCTTTCTTTTCCTTCCTTTCTTTCTTTCTTTCTTTCTTTCTTTCTTTCTTTCTTTCTTTCTTTCTTTCTTTCTTTTCCTTCCTTCCTTCCTTCCTTCCTTCCTTCCTTTCTTTCTTTCTTTCTTTCTTTCTTTCTTTCTTTCTTTCTTTCTTTCTTTCTTTCTTCTTGATCCTGTGAGACAAAGATCTGTGGACAGGTTTATAATTGACAGGCCAGCTGTTTTCTAGACCCGTAGCATTCTGCTTTCTCTCTCTTGCTCTCCGCCGCACACTCGGACACTCTCGCTCCCGCCCCCCCAACCGATCCATCTCCTTCACACTGCTGCTATCTCACCTGGCCTGTCAGCACCCAAACAGCCCCATAAATTCAGGCGCGGTGGTATTTCCTCCTAACTGTCAGCTGCTGTCAACACTGGCGGATGGCAGGTGGGACCATATGTCAAGAAAAGAGGTGGGCGGGTTATAGATCATCAGGAAACACTGATAGGAGGTGAGCTGGATTCTCATCCTCTTTCTTGAGCTCAAATAGACACAGTGATGCCCCCTACTGGACACGGAGGAGTATTGACCTTTACGTTTACATTAACAGTCATGCATTTGGCAGATGCTTTTATTCAAAGTGACTTACAAGTTATTTATAAGTGTGTGTGTTTTCTGGGTTAGTAATAGTGACACATGCGTTTTACCATGGTAAACTACATTGAAAAATGTAGTATTAACTATAGTAAACTGGAGAACTCCCCTAAATACTGTAGTATACATAATTTGTTTACTATAGTAAAACAGACTAAATACTAGTATACCATAGTATATTATAGAAACTAATGAACTTTGTTGATGCATACTATAGTATTATGTAGTATTAACTATAGTATACTATATAAACTGAAATCAATTGTAGTATACTGTTGTATATTATAGTGATTACTGAACTTTTCCATGCATACTTTTGCAAAATATAGTAAATGGGAAAACTCCCCTAAATACTGTAGTATACATCATTTTTACTATAGTAAAACAAACTAAATACTAGTATACCGTATTATATTATAGTAACTAATGAACTTTGTTAATGCATACTATAGTATTATGTAGTATTAACTATAGTAAACTGGAGAACTGCCCTAAATACTGTAGTGTACATCGGTTTTTACTTTTGTAAACTGAAATCAATTGTAGTATATTGTTGTACAGTACAGTATTTACTATACTTTTGTATGTATAGTAGAATATTCTGTAGCGTTAGCTATAGTGTATTGAGAAACTGAATAAATATAGTATAGTATACGTTTGTATTTACTATAGTAAACTGTAATATGTTGTAGTTGTTTATATATACTACTGTATTCTGTAGTATCAATGAGTTTTACTGCAGTTTACTATAGTAAATGCTAAAGTTTACTGCAGTATTTTTTCATGTGGGAGGCATTCGTGTTTTTTATCATATATTTTAAAAGACTCCTTTAAGCTTCTCTGGCACTTCTCTGAGATGCATTTTATAATGTAATAGGTTTTCCCAGACGGCCTTATAGATCACCGCCACTCAAATAAGACGCAGCGATGCCCATTTCCTGCGAAAGATGGCTCACTCGTCTCACTACAGACCAACTTTATCATCACGGTCTATTTACGCATGGCAGGCCCGTCCTCCAGTGCACCCCGAGCCCCTGCTTATAGCGCCCGGCGCACCAGAGAGAACATGATAAATAACCGGCCACCCTCAGGCCCGACATCTGCCGGGAGAGAGGGATTTAAAGGACAAATGAAACGGGAGGACAGACTGATTTAGCAAGGCCATTCAGACCTGTAACGAGTGGTCTGGACCCCGGTCACTTCCACAAGGCCACAGTGCACATCCGAGAGCGAGCGAGAAATAGCCACCAGCGATTAGGATGAACGACACGTCAGCCTTGAGAAATAAGAGCAGACGAAGGAGAAAAAACTGTAGCCAGCCTGATTTTTGCTCTCCGTGATGGTTATTTATGATGCGCCGTGTTTCTAATTCATGATAATAAAGTCTCGGTGCGATATTCCTTCACGGGTGTGTGCAATCTCGCCGGATCTTTAAAGTCAGCGTGAAGTGACCTATGATTCAGAGGAGTCACGAGTGCTTTTATATCACGTTATGAGCATGTGTCATCATGTCGTTATTCTTGGTGGAAATTCAATGACTATAAATGAAACCATCATGTTTTGGATAATTGTGCTCGATAAGTGTGCTCTACAAATGAAAAGTGCTTAAATCACATGTCACAACCATGCACTTGAGGTCAAACAGAATACTTAAGGAAATTAACCACGGTTTTACTACGGTAATCATAGTTTAGCTGTGGTATATGTAGTAACCATATTGTAACCATGATTTGTAGTAAAACTATAATATTGATAGTTATTAAAAAATACCACGTTTTTACTACAGTAAAAGTGTATATAGCCATGTTTTGTAATGAATTGATTACCATATGCATAGTAAGACTATGGTTACTGTTGTAAAACCATGTGCTGAATTCAAAAGGTAAGTCTAGAATAAAATTCCATGAATCAGGGAGTGTCGATTATGCAGTATACTTTAGTATTTACTATAGTAAACGATACCAAATAGTACTGAAGTATATTATCGTGATTACTTTGTTAATGCATACTACAGTATTTTGTAGTATTAACTAGTGAATTTGTATATATTGAAGTCCCCGTGAACTGGAAGTTGTGATCATTTTTACTTCCGTATTTTGACGCATTTACAAGTGAAATGGAATTTCGAATTGGACAAATAGTGGGCGTGGCTTTCGTCTTTCTCTGCGATTTGATTGGATGTATAAAAACAGCCGTTGCATTTTGAAATGAAACTGGCAGCAGACTGACAGCTGAAGGGGAGGAGTTAACGGATGCTCCGCCCAAGCCGTCTAACATACGTCATTTAAGATGGACAGTCATTACAGGGTGGAAGTGCTTTTTTAGATTTTAACTGAAGATTATGAGTTTAAAAAAGAAAATGACCCACATTGATCAACTTTTTAAAATAAACGCTGCAATATTTCGTGAAAAAATAAGCATTGTCATTTTTAATTTCACGGGGTCTTTAAAGCTCCTGCATGGGAGCAGAGAGAAATTCTAGGTCGCTGTGAAAAGCCAAAATGTAATGGCACGGACACACATGTTCCCAATCAAACCTTATGGATTCTTTTTCTCTACTCTTATTTATGTTTTTCATCTTATTTTAAGTGCTTGCATGTGATTCATTTTGACACGTCTTCAGACTCATGAAAAGGAACCATGGTTTTACTATAGTAAAAGTATAGTAACCTTGTTTTTTTGGTGGATTGATTCCCATACTTTGTTTTACGACAAATGCTGTGGTTAAACTAGTAACTATGGTATTTTAGTTTATTTGATGTAAAGCAACGATTTGTGTTCATAAGAGATTCTCTCAGTGTCTAACATCACTCTGAAGTCACTCTCAGTGAAACGTAACCAAATAAACTCTTTTATTTCATGTATTTGAAGTTACAGAATGAAGGCGTTGTAAATGAGGATGACCTTTGTTATGTCGTCCCAGCTCTCCTCTTCTCTCTGTTTAGCATAAATTATTACTGCTAGCATGTGGGCGACCGCATCCACTTGCAGGATTAATGACGCTCTCTCCTGCAGAACCGCACTTCAGTGCCCGGCTCTCCCTCGGCTCCCTTAGCTCCCGTTACCTCCTGCCGGGACGAGGGGTGTGCCGTTACCCCCGATTACCTTTCCCAGGCCTCATCGACCCGTTTACCCCGAGGAGAGACACTGTAAACCCACGTTCAACCAATGAGAGATAGCAGTCAGTCCAATGAAGAGAACCACTACTGTGCTGTGTATCACGTAATATATGATGCGGTTGTGTAGCCGTGGCAACGGAAGACTTTGCATTTTGCTGGTATTTTGACATACAAGATGTACGTCACAAACATTTACGAAGGCATGTTTGTTTGCGCAGCAAAGAGGTTTTAGGGAACCAAAAGACAATTTAGTTTTATTTTATAGTTCATTAAAATCAAGGGAGCAAAAACTAATATTTGTGTGTAAGGCAGGCATTCTTAAACAGGAAAAGTAATAACAACAAAGAAAATAACAAGTGAATATTCAATAGTTAAAGACGATATCATTTAGGTCAAATCATGGAACTGTAACTTTTGAATCCACTTTAAATGGCAAATGAATAAATGTGAAACATAACTTGTTTGAGCTACAATTTTAGTTTGAGGTGCAATTTTGTTTTAGTCCATTAGGGGGAGCTGTGTCCATTTCAGCATCTTATGCGTCCAGCTCTCGCTCTCTCTCTCTCTCTCTCTGTCTCTGTCTCTGTCTCTGTTCAACACGTATGGCTCCAAATGAAGAATGAAATCAGGCGTTATTATCGCAGCTAACAGGAGACCGGTTACGGGGAGCAGGTACGCTCTGAGCTCCTGTCAATAGAGCGTTTGTTCGTGCACGGGGAAGTCACGTCAAAACGCCACGCCGCGGTCACTCCAAGTGGGGGAACCCGTGTGGGAACATGAGGTCGAGGGTTTCTCAGGCGTTCACATACATGTTACACCGTCAGTCTGAAAACACAGACCTGTGTCGACAGACGTGACCTCATGTTCCTCTCTGAGCGTCTGTGTTCAGTCTCTGTCTGACATGGAGACAGAGGCACAGGGCAAACAGCAAGTGCACACTCGGTCTAATCGTTCCTGCCTCAGGTTTTTGCATGCACTTATGAGATTTTCGGGGCGTTGTTGATGAAGGCTAAGCAGAAAGCGAAGGATGTGCTCATCAATTATTGTGGCGTTAAATATGTGCTGTACCTCACAGCCACGCGCCCAACGCAGACATTAATTCCATATGTTGGTGCGAAGGGTTTGTTCACTGAAGTTTTACGTAAAGACCATCTGCCGTTGTGCAGAAAAGCAGATGGTAAATTCAGGTGCGTGGATACTGCGGTACAGTGCTTTATTAGCCCGGTACAGAAGCGCACGGGAGGACACAGCGGTCAGAGCTGATGCAGTAGTGGACACTAACTCATGCTTTGGGTTTTAGGATGAGAACAAAGGTTTTGCTGTAATTGTTGTTGAAATATAAATATACTGTTTCAGATATTTGAGTCAAGCTTGAATTAGTTACGTTATGGGGTTAAAACAAACAAAAATGAGCACGTATATTGTAAAATCAGTTTCCTTACTAATTCACAATCAAGGTTATTTTAGTTTACCAAAATAAAGACTTTGAAAATGTTTCTGTTCATTGAAATCAAATAAGATATTGATCTAAAGATTATTGGAAAGACTTAACTAAAGTAAAAATGTAAATGTTGCCTAATAAGTTTAGAGCACTAAAATTTTAATAATAAACAAAAATAAAAATGAATTAATCTTATAAAGCAACATAAAAACTAAACCAATAAATCATAGAATGATAAAAGCATATGTCAAAATTGTTAAACATTTAACAAAACCAAAAATCTGACATAAAAATATATATAGAAATAAAAGCTACACAGTAAAATCACCAGTGTTAAAAAAGGTCAAATTAACACTCACGGTCAAAGTGTGGATTATATAAACACCGTGAGAGTTCATTTGACCCTTTTTAACACTGGTGATTTTGGTGTGTAATTTTAATACTAATACTAATATTAATACAACTAAATAAAAGTAAAATGAAAACTATAAAAATGATTTATAAGTTCAGTTGTCTGCCGCAGATCAGATGTGGCTTAATGCAGCAAATGTTTGACATGATTTGACTTCGACACACGTTAATACAAGTATGTAAAGCAACCTGTAATTTTATCTTTCAAACAGAGATGGCGATAGAGAGGCAAAATATACAGATTGCAATTTTTTTTCAGATGCTTATCCAAAGCAACGGTGCATTCAAACGGTAAACTCCTCTGGGAATCAAACCCATGACCTTTGTGTCGCTAACACAATGCTTTACAAGTTAAACAACAGGAACGAGTTTTTTTCACAGTGAAAACTCAGTCTTATTTTGGTGGAAGTCTTCCATCACTGACAGATGTGATGGTTGATTTTGCCCTGCGGTTCTGCCCTGTTTACCTGCCAGCTGCTCTCAGGAACGCAGAACTCCGTTTCTCTCATTAAATCGGGTTCATTCACTGCGGCCGGCTGAACCTCTGGAGTTTGTAGATGAATGATGCGCTCTCATCCGGTTCTTCCTGTACGTATGCGTGTGTGTGTTTGATTTAAAGGAGCTCAAAAGCTGTCACGCAAGGCCAAATGAAGCCACAGGTGATCCGAGCGCCATCGATCCGCTCACGAATGTGGAAGCAGATTAATTGTTACTCTGAAAGCGGAGCAGCTGTTCGCAGGAAAGAACCGGCGCTTTCTGCTTTTCTTCAAAGATGGAGGAAGAGAAGCGTTTGTTGGGTCTTATGTGAAGTCAATGTTATTTTGTGTTGAGCTCTGATTCACTTATCAGTCACACCTGATTAACAGCACTTTTGGAACCAAAAGGATCGCAACCATAGACATCTTGTGTAGACTAGATTGAAATATTTTTTCTCCATCTTGTACCCACATGAAAAATACTGTAGTATATTGTGTGTGTGTCCGTGTGCATGTATGTGTGTTTTGGTGTGCGTTAATGTGTGTGTCTTGCGTGTATGTTATGCGCAGTGTGTGCGGGCAAGCGCATGGGTTGTGTGTCTGTACATGTGAGTGAGCGTTTATGTGCGCGACTGTTTGTGTTCGCTGAGTGTGTGCCTGTTTTTGGTGCGTGTGTGTGCGTGTGTGTGTGTGTGTGTGTGCATGTGTTCATGTTTGTATATCCCGGTGGGGACCTAAACCTGAACGCACACCAACTCATGGGGACTCGTGTCACTGTGGGGACCAAAATTGAGGTCCTCATGGGCAAAAAAGCTAATAAATTGTACAGAACAATATTTTTTAAAAATCTAAAAATGCAAAAAGTGTTCTATGATCTTTAGGTTTAGGGATAGGGTTAGGGATAGGGGATAAAATATACAGTTTGTACAGTATAAAAAACATTACGCCTATGGACTGTCCCCACGGGGATAGTAAACCAGACATGTGTGTGTGTGTGTGTGTGCGTGTCCTTCTGCCTCATGTGAGTGTGTGTGTGCACTGTATATTTTGTGTGTTGTGTGTGAATGAGAGTGTATCTATTCACTTTGATATTGATACTTTTTCTATTTTACAAATCGAATGTATTGATTATAGTTAACATGTTTTCATGTACAGCTGCTGAAAATTGTAAAAAGCACTATATAAATAAAAGTTGAGTTGAGAATTTACCATCGTAAATCGTAGTAAAATTCCTTATTTTAGTTATTATAGTTTTGATTGTAGTTTTATTTCGTTTTATTAATATTTTAAATTAGATTTTTTTGTTTTTGTGTTCATTTTAGTTAAAGTTTTAGCAATTTTGTTATACGAGTTTATAAGTTATAATTTATTGGTTTATTTTTAATGTTGCTATGATTCATTCATATTTATTTGAGTTTTATTTAAGTTTTTGTTTATTATTATAGTTTTACTGCTTTAAACTTGTTTGCAAAATTTTGAGTTTTTTTTGAGAAAAAGTTTTTCCAATATATTTTAGGTCAATATTTTATTTGATTTCAATGAAAAGGAACGTTTTCAACGTTTTAATTTTAGTAAACTAAAATAAGCTTGATTCCTAGCTACTTTAGTATTTTTGAACCTTACTTTAGTAATTACTATAATATACTACAGTACACGACACATTACCGCAGTTAACTATAGTAAATACAACAAATGATCAAATACTACAAGTATAGTGCAGTATTTTTACTTCACCCAAACATATTTTTTTCTGTCATCATTTGCTCACCAAACAGATTTTGCCCCCCGTTGACTCCCATAGTAGGAAAAAATACTTTATATTTTTTTTGTTCTGTTGAACACAAAAGAAGATATTTTGAAGAATGTAGGACAGCAAACAGTTCTGGGCCTTTTTTCCTACTATGGGAGTCAACGGGGGCAAAATCTGTCCGGTTATAAGCATTCTTTCAAATATCTTTCTCTGTGTTCATCAGAACAATGAAATATATACAGATTTGGAACAACTCGAATGGGAGTAAATGATGACAGAATTTTCATTTTTGGGTGAACTGTCCCTTTAAGTTCTATGGAAGGCAAAAGATGAAGACTTTTAAAAAAGACTCCAGAATATGTTGTGTAAAAACAGTTTTACCGCGGTGTTCTGCAAACAATCATCATGACATTGGTTCGGTTCAAGTGTTTCTCATTGAATCTGTTTCTGTGTGTGTGTGTGTGTGTGTGTGTGCGTGCGTGTGCGTGTGTGTGTGTGTGTGTGTGTGACCGCTCTCCTACAGGCTGGAGTAATAGAATTCCCGTTCTCAATATATAACCGTCGACCTCGCGACCCGTCGACCCTCACCTACAGCCGTGGGTTCATTTCACTCACCGGCGTACCATCCGTCTAAATCTAACAGAACACTTTCGCACACCCGGAGAGAAAATCTCCCTCTTCCAAAAGCAACGCTTCTTCAGATCAGAGTGCAGAAATCTGACCATCTGCAGAAACCACACTGACCTTACGTGATGTTAGAATAATGTTTTCTGAACCCGTAATATCATATAATAATGTGTTCCAGAGAGAAGCAGCACGCTTGAGAAAAATGAGTCTTTTTTTGTGTATTGGCTGGATTTCTATTTGGCAGAAACATACAACCACCTGAGCAGAAACCTTCAATGTCCCCACATTGTGTATTCAATCACAAATACAAGATCATTTCTGTATTAGGTTAGAATAGGACATTTATCATTTTCAGAGTTATTTTAGTTTTATTGATGTTTATTAATATTTTATAATTAGCTTTTTTTCGGGGTTATTTTAGTATCATTTTTTTACAAATAATAATAAAATGTTTTTATTTTTTATTATATATATATATATATTTTAATTATTATTATTGGTTTTTATATTGCCATGCGAGTTTCATTTTCTATTTAAGTTTTGTTTGTTTGTTTATTTGTATTTATCAAAAAATATATATATTTTAGTGCCTTATTTCAGTTTCTGTTTTTAAGTTGACGTGTAGTTTAAGTCATAATATTTAGGCCTTTGTTTTATTTGACAGGCCTAAAAATGAATAGAAATTAAAAAGAGTTTTATTAAGAAAGTTCTGTTTAATAACAATAATAATAACAATACAACACAACACACATGCATGAAGTTGAAATTCCGCTCATTTAACTTGATATAAAGAAACGTTCAGACACTTTGATCGTGTTTTCCGTGAGCACTTTTAAGTTATTCTGCTCAGGCGTTACATGAGAGGTTTTTGGTGGAGGGAACATTAGTCCTGACGTCCTCTCTGCACTCGCATCCCAAACGCGGAAGAGTCATTTCTCAGCGAGGCGTTTGTGTGATAATGTATTCATGCGTGGACCTTCAGCGTCTGAGCTTCATAACCTCTCAGTAATTAACCGCCGCATCACATCATCACGTGTTATGTGTCCCGTAACGAAAGAGATGCGATCTTCTCATTAAACCTCCGACACAAATCAAGTGTTAAACATACTGCCGTCACCTTCAAACTCCAGACGCCACTGAAGTCAAACCACCGCTGCTGTTCATTCAGCCTTTTTATTGAAGACAAATGCATGACGCCGGGGAATTCAGAAAGCTGTTTATTTGTAGATGTTGCCCGCGGCGATCATAATGTACACATCAATGTGCTGATGGCAGATGTTGAATCTTCATTACTATGAAATGTGCGAGTCAATTAGAGACCTATCGCCTGAAGTTATTCTGTTTCAGTGAGCAATGAAAACTCATATTTGGATGTCTGCAGTCAGCACTTCGTCTCTCTCAACATTAAGTCATAAGAGCTGAGCTCGGTTCTGTACATGTTACTGTTTGAGGAAGTACAGTCTCGGTTTTATTTCGATCTAAACCTAAAATTGTAACAGAAGACCCCGAAGGCAGATGGTAAGTTACTTTGCAACGCTTTACTGACGCACACAAACTGAATGCAGGTGAGTATATCTTTTTATCGGTAGAAATATCATGAGACTTGTATCTATTTGCTTTATTTATGATGAAGCACGGCCTTTCATGTTTAAAGTGGTCATATGGCGCGAATCCGTGTTGTTCTGTGTCTTTGGTGTGTTATAAGTTGCTCATGCATGTATTAGATTCTGTGTAAAATTGCAGAAATGAAAGTGTGGGAACAAAAGAGTCATTCTATGTAAAAGTGAATGCTCACCCAGACCTGCCTGAAACACCTCGTGTAGCCACACCCCCACAAATCTACATCAGTTGGTGGTCTGATTTGACTAAGACCGCCCAAATGTAGACGCAAGTAAGGTGGGCGTACCTGTCAGCACAATTGAAAAGGAACCTGATGTTCCAAATATGGTCAGAGGCGTCACATTTCCCTCACACGCTTGCAGTATTCCACCAATCACTACACACTGGTGAACTGGCCAATCACAGCACACCTCGCTTTCAGAGCCATGAGCTTTGTTAAACATCCGCGCGTTTCAGAGAGGCGGAGCAAAGAGGAGATACAAACATGCACGGTATGTGGAAAATACAGCGTTTATGAACCTTAAATCCTGTAGACTCATTACATCACATCTAAAACAGATGTGATAAAGCTGTGTCATATGACCCCTTTAAAGTGTTAAAGTTGTACATATGAGACATTTTTGACAATGAGATTAGTCAATTATTACTTTTTGAAGTAACTTAACCAAAACAGAATGTCACAGATGCTGAGATATATATTTTTTAATCTACAGATTGAGGACGTTTGTTTAAAAAAGCAATAAATCGTTCATCAGATATCGTAACAAAACACATGCATTGCTTCGGTGTCTTCTTCTTTTTTAATCATTTGAATAGTGAAACTGTAGAAATCCAAAAAGGATGTCCAGCACAGTGATGGAGTTTATATTTGTCAAGCTCAGATTTGCATGAAAAGTTTGCGCGTGCACCCGCGAGATAAGACGCCAGCTCTATGTTGCTTTTGTTAAAGTCACACGTGGTCTCCACGACGACATGCTTATTAAAAAAGCAGGAGGCAGATGAGACGGAAGGTTTCACCTTTTTCCTCGATGCCCTTTGGAGTGACAGTGAAGATAAACGATCCTCTGTGCCGAGAGACTCGAGTTTCGGTTTGCCAACCTGTGCACATCCACTGGCACCATCCGTATTTATCTTTACATCAGGCCGGTAAAACGCCAGCTTCCTAAAGCAAAGCCTTGACACATTACACAGCCAAAGTAATAGAAGTCCAGACACCTTTAAATCTATGTGTGGGCCGTAGCATCCCGGAGGAACGTTTCAGCGCTCTTGTTTTTCTCAGCTCAGGAGATATAGTGTAGTTTTTAGTTATGTTTATTGAAGTATCAGCTTTGTTTTGAGATGATTCTACCAACATTCCTTAGATGAAATAAAAATACATCTAGGGTGTGTGTGAAGGTTTGATGAAGAGCTGTCTGGAAGCTGAAAACATCTGAAGGTCATTGGTGTACTTTCCATGTTTGAGCACTTTGAAAAGAGAGCTGAAGGTTTGTAGTTGCTAAGGTGGTTGCTAGGGCTTTCTGGGTTGCTAGGATGAAGGTCAGGTGGTCAGACTTGTATGGGTGGGCCGATAGATGTAGATGGATAAATGAACAGGTAGACAGACAGACAAATGTGAAATGTATCTTTTTGGTGTGTTATGTAAGGGATAATCCACAGATAGCCGTGCATTAAAATCCTAACGCACGGCTAGCTGTGGATTATTCCGTTTATACCATGGTCTTTTGCAAAGTTAAAGCTTTTATTGATATTTACGGCGTAATTTTAGATCAAACGGGTGAAAATTACAATTATTTTGTCGGTTAATTTCAAATGTAAACAAACTGACTGGAGCTACCCGTGCTTTAAAGGGTTTTAATGCACACCTTCCAGCCAATCAGAATCCAGTATTCAAACACACAATCGTATAATTAGTTTTTAGTTCATCAGCCTTTCAGTATCTAAAACTGAGTTTTTATTTTTTTTGTAGTTTTATTAATGTTTTAAATTATGCTTTTTATGGCTTTTATTTTTATGTTTCGGTTTCCTTTTTTTTCTTTTGCAATTTTGATGTGCTTTTGTTATTTTCTTCCCTATTTGTTTTTTATGTTGCCGTGTAAGTTTGATTTATTTTTATCTCTATAGTTTTTCATTTACTTTTATAAATTTTAGTTTTTTGGTTTTCATTATATGGAATCATTTTATGGCCACAACTTAAGTTTTATGATTCTCCTATTATTTTTTTTTTTAAATATTTTGGTTGATATTTGAATTGATTTCAATTAACCTAGTTTTACTTGTAGCTTTATGAAACTTGAATAACCTTGATGTGGATATCAGGACAGCAGAAGTGATAAGCGGAGGCGAGCGGGAACTTCACTTTTGAGCGCTGTGCTTTGACTTCAGGATGGGCCGTTCATTGTTTCATTCATTAAGCCTGGGACCTCTCTCAAAGCAGCCCACTGGAAAATTACATTCAGTATCGATGGACAAACACGGAATGCTAATGGATTTGCTTCACCTTGGGTGAGAGAGAGTTTTACAGCTCGCTGTTATACTTGATTCACCCTCACGTTCTCTTCATATTGACTTAACCTCCGGATGGGCTCACAGACACTCCAGAATATCATTTATATCACTTATCAGGTTCAGATGGATTGATGGATGGATTGGCGGTGGATAGATATGGATGTGTGTGGATGGAATAGAAACAACCAGACTGATGAGTTATTTTGCAAGTTACCCAATCTCATCTCCTCTCGTTCTAGAGAATTCCTCGTTTGTTATCTTCAATATTTAATGCGTCGTCCGCAGTTGAATCCAGCACAAAGAACAAACGCTGGAGACATTCTCATCCATATGCATGCTGTGATAAGACGGACAGAAGCCGCTGCCAAAATCCCCCACGTCCCCGCTGATCGTCCCCGTCAATCACCGGCCATCAGAAAAAATAACACGCTGTGATGAAAAGATCCTGCATCTTCTCTCGGGTGTGTCAGACCAGAGAAAGTGCATCAGATAATCTTACATCGGGATGATGTCACACTTTCCTGAAAGCAGGCTTTCTCACACTTTTCCCTCATCTATCCTCCTTGTTTTTCCCTCTCTTCCGCGTGACTCAGGGAACACTATCTGATGCTAAAGTCATTTAGATAAAGTGAATGTGAGTCTTTCTTCTCGTTCTCGACTGTGTAAATTGGATTACAGAGAATGCAGATGTGAGGAGACGGCAGGTGTTGACGTTTGCTGAGCACTGATAGTGAATCATTGTACACACGCAGACGTGATGCTGTTCCAGGTTTTATGACCTTTTGCTGAAATTCTGGTTTTAGATGGTTTTAGATGAGCAGTGCTTGTCTGCTATTGACACGGGCTGGTTAAAGGTCCAGTTCAGCCAAACACAAAAATTATGTGGATCATTTTAATTATTAAGAATATAAATTATTATTTACATTATTTATTTATTATTAAAAAATATTCTAAACATGTAAGTGTATTTCATCGGTTCTCACTTGTAGGCATGATTAGGACTTTTATTTTGATATACGGTACACTGTAAGAAATAAACCGCAACTTTTACGGTAAAAAACTGGCAACTGTGGTTGCCAGAATTTCACCGTCAAAAATACAGTAGCAATGTAATTGGTTGTACGGGATTGCACCAACTGTACTGTATATTTTACGGTTTATTTGTCTTTTTTACAGTTCATAACTGTCTAATTAACATCTTTAAGTTGTTATAAAACCAGTTTACACCTGTCAAATTCCAGGGTTTACATTTATAAAATTACGTTTCATTACAGCGATATTAGCATTGATGTCTAGCTTCCGTTATCCCTCGGCTGCGCGTGAACCTGAGGCTTGTTTTTCCGGCAAATGACGCAGGCGTGTGGTAAGTTCCGGTGACGAACGTGGCATTTTTCGTATTGATCCAGTAGGATGCCATCCCCTCTGCGCGGGAGCTTTCGTCAACATCATTTGCTGGAAAAACAAGCCTCTGGTTCATGCGCAGCCGAGGGATAACGGAAGTTAGACATTAACGTTAATAGCGCTGTCAATATGGATATTTCTCTTAAACAAACGCATGGATGTGCTTCAGAAGACCTTTGTTAAGACCACAGAGCCGTGTCCAGCAGTTCTCTGATGGATGGATGCACCCCCATTCACTCTCATTCTACCGCTTGGAAGTAAAACGATGCGTGGTGTTATAACTCCGACTGCATTATTCTTCAAGAAGAAAGTCATATTCAGTCAGTATGCCTTGAGATGTGTCAAACATGGGGACACCTCTGAAAGATCGCTTTAATATAAAATGATTGCTTTGCGTTCAACTGAAGAAAGTCATGTACGTCTGTGATGTCATAAGGTTGGTTATATCTTCAGAAGAGTTTTATGTTTTATCTGTGTATCTTGAGTTCTTGAGTCGAGATCTTCCATTTTTGCCCTGGTGTTTGACAGTGTCAACGACAGATTTGATAAACACTTGGTTTTTATATTTTCTGGTAAAACGTGTGATGTTCTCACAGTGAAAGGCTGAAGAAGGTTTGGGTTTGCAGAAGATCACAGCGGTTTCATTTCACACAAGACCTGTAAGATCTCTGGAGCTCGGCACGGCGTTAGGAGCTCAAGTACACAAGCCCGAGGAGGTGAAAGTCTTGAGTGCTGTCTTCCAGACACAGACGGCCCCTGCTGAGGGCACTCGGGTGATATTGAAGAATCTTAAATGGAGCCGAGGCAGCCTGTGAGTCACGAGAGATTGAATAAAGACACCCAAAGCCATCTGAGCTTACAGAAATGAATGAAACGCGCAAAACAAAAACACACAGATGGAAAGATTATTTGGATATGTGAGAATCAGAATCAAGCATTTCGCAGGGTTGAAGTAACACATTACAGTTATATACTGTAGTCTTGACGGAAAAACTCATGGATTTGATTTGACAGCTCAGATCATTTCATCCAAAATATTAAATAACATTTATTTTAAATCATTTTTTAAAGGGACAGTTCATCCAAAATAAGAAGTCTTTCATCATTTACTCATCCTCATGTCATGTCAAACCTGTACGGGTTTCTTCACAACACAGCAGAGGATATTTTGAAGAATGTTGATATCCAAACAACACTGAACTCCATTGTATGAACGCATTTCGTGTTCCACTCAAGACTCGCGTACATGTTTTGGGGGAATGAGTGATGACGTCATTTTCAAGGAAGGTTTATTATTTGCTCAAGCTTTAAGATTTGAAACGAGACGTTTTCATGTCTCTCCCAGTTTTCATTTGCATAAACAAGGTTGTCACAAATTTAGTCAAAGTATGAGCACATGCCCACCGAGCCACTCCACCGGCCCACCAGCCGCCATGAGAGAGAGAGGAGGTGATCAGCGTCTAATGAAGAGCACTTGCGTGAGTGTTTCCATGGTAACGGCCAGGCCGCGATACCGCTCTGCACGTGAAAACGAGTCCGTCGAGATGCCACGTGGAAACAGAAATACAGACTGCAGACGGGGGGAATCACGCGGTCGAGCCTCAGGACCGCTGGACTATAAAATTGACTTGGAATCGATACGAGTGGTGCAATTCTCTGAACAGGAGGAGATGAACGATCAGGGCATAAAAATCAAAATAGCGGGCACATAACGGAGAGGGGACGATTGGCTGCGATAGGGCCTGGATGTGATGGGCGGTTGATGTTTTCCAGGTGGGAGCTCACGTTGCGTGACAATGACAGTCACGTTCAGTCCACACGGTGCTTCTTTAAAGAGGCGAGAGCCCGCTCGCCCCGGCGTCTGTCGAAGCGCTCATTACGCACAACACGAGTCCCGCTCGCACTGGAAAAACGACTGCTACGTCACGCCGGGGGTCTTTCAGCACACGCGATGAGCTTTTAGGATTTCTGTCAGCTGTAGATTTCTGTTGGTGTCGTGATTGACATGCGCGAGTTCCCTTTAACTCGCAAAAGCCGCGGAGGGTCTCGTTAACGTGACGGTTTCTGACACGACGCTCAGCGCGACATTCTGTTAGGAAGTCAAGACCGGAGGATGAACCCCGGAGGTTCCCACTGACTCGACCCAGCAGTCTTTAAATGTGCGGAAGGTGAATGATGAAACATTTCTGACAGAGCGAATTAAAGACGGGTCGGTCAAAGCACACGAATGACACAGAGGAGAAAACAAGAGCGAGGGAAAGGCAATCACCGCTGTTTACTCCACATCGATTGATGTCAGATGAGAATCAAGGTGTTATTGGAGATGTGGAGATGCTTGTTTGCCTCTGGAAATAGAGCCAGTCTCTTTTTTAAAAGCAAGTCGTGTTATTGAAAGTTAATATTTACCTCGGCTATTTTGTATAACAAAAGAGCTTAAAGCGATATTTCAGAGGCCAAACTAAATGTCCCCATGTTTGACTCACCCTCAAGGCATCCTAAGTGAATATGACTTTCTTCTTGAAGAATAATGCAGTCGGAGTTATAACACCACGCATCGTTTTACTTCCAAGCGGTAGAATGAGAGTGAATGGGGGGCATCCATCCATCAAAGAACTGCTGGACACGGCTCTGTGGTCTAAACAAAGGTCTTCTGAAGTCTTTGTTTAAGAGAAAGCCATATTGACAGCGCTGTTATTGTATATAATGTATATACGTTAATGTGTAGCTTCCGTAATACCTTCCGTAATACCCTTACAAGGTATTATAACTCCGACTGCACTATTCTTCAAGAAGAAAGTCATATTCACTTAGGATGCCTTGAGGGTGAGTCAAACATGGGGGCATTTAGTTTGGCCTGTGAAATATTGCTTTAATGCAAAAATAAACCCTGTTTGTGAAGACAGCAGATTTTACTTTAGGCCTCTGCGATTGAATTGAACCTTTCTATTGGTGAATTAAGTCACTTCTCATTTCTTTCTGTTGGCAGACGATTTATTTTCAAGCTAAAGTGTTGAACAAGAAGATTTTGGCCTTGGTAATATAAAAGAGCGGATGCGGTGTGATGATAGAGATGTTTTATCATTTGATCAAGCCGAGGCTCTTGAGAGAGAGAGTTATTAATCTACATTCTCCTGCATCACCGCTTTAGGTTTATGATGCTGTATAATACACTTACATCTCACAGGCTTGTAATTGGACTGGGAAATTGCCAAGGAGATGCTTCTGATAAAACAACATCAATAAAAGCAGATAAAAGCAGATTTCCTTCAGCTGAAAGGCCACAGAAGTGCAGAAAACTCTGATCATATCTGTGTCTTTGTATCCTCGCTTGTACTCGCTAAGACCCAGTGATTTGTGAGGGGATCAAGGAAAATAACAGCGTTCTGCTTTACATCTAAACCAGTCAGCAGGACCTTCTAGGATTTGTTTAGTCTCCTTTGATGTACAGAAGGCGGATGTGGGTGCTAAGACCGGAATCGTATATAACATGTCATCATCGATGGAGCTATTATTGCTGGAAATTCAATGTAGAAATGGCTTTCTTACCGTGAAAATGGTAATGGGTCTAACAAACCCAACGGTTGGGTCAACATCTTTTTTTGATTTTATGGCGACACAATTCCTTACATTTCCTGGCTGTTACACACTTGTTGGATTAACATAAACTTGAACATGTCCATATTTGACCAAACCATGGCTTGACAACAACCCAACATTTTTTAAGGGTTCAAAAACTTTGGTCATGTCTGTTTTGAGTCATTTTTAATGACAGTCACAATATCAGATTGTCACTGCATGATTAATGGTAGCGATATTCCTGCAATATTTGTTGAAAAAATACAGGAAACATTTCAAACGGGTTAATTATTTACATTACATTATCATATGTGTAATATTAACAAGATCTATAATCACGATTATTATTAATATCAGTGTAATGTGGCCGGAATATGACAGATTTCAATATTTTATAAATAAAAAGTTCCTCTAATTTGATTATTTATTTTATTTTAAACTTATAAATTGAAAAAGTAAAATTATTCTTTAATTACTTACCAGTCTTTTATATCCGTAGTATTGTTAAACAATGGACACTTTTCTTTTTTTAGCATTTATAGCTTTATAAAAAGCTTCCTAAATGTGTATAATTATAAAATAATTCTATCAATCATTTGTTTATAATTATTCACCACTTACAGTATATATCCGTAGATAAACAATGGAGACTTTTTCATGTTTAAATTTATATCTATTTTTTAGCATTTACAGCTAAAAACACGTTATTATTTTATAATTATTACAATGATATACTGTACATTATAATGAATTAATTATACAGCCGGATTAGCCTATATACACGGATAAGTAAGATGTATAATGCTACTACACATCTGCTGACCCCAGGTCAGGATTATATCTGCTCAGGTACTGAACTGTTCTCGCAGCGGGTGACGCTTTTCAAGCGAAAGCCAGGGGTCGCTGACTCCAGTTGCCGGAGCGAAGAGCCGAGCGAGGATTATGTACGATGAGAGACACAGAAAGCCCACAGCTTCGCTCTCCGCCGAGCGCCCGTGCCTGTTGGCTGATGCCACAGTTTGCCCCTGGCACAGATCAATAGACGTTTATGGCTCGGGGGTTCTCATTGATTGGAACGCAGAAGTTGCGGTTAAATGGACCGGCGCGCTTCGTCCTTGTCCCGGCCTTCCTCTTGACATTGTGAACGTGATCCGCCGTATTTGATCAGCATATATTCATGTTTGTTTGGATGCAGCGATGAGATTCAGAGCTTCATAACGGAGGAGGCGGGGTTCTTCAGCGCCCGTCATTTGAACGTCCCGTTTCCTTTCACAGCCGCCGCTTTCAATCTCAACCGTCATTTATTGTAATTAACGTCTCTGTCTTGTTGAATTCACGCAGAAGAACACGGGTACAGTTAGATTGTTGTGTTTCCTCAGGGGTCCCGGGGGGCCCTCAAGACGTCACGGATGAGAAGAGATGATGGGGAGACAGCTGCTGGAGCGATTCGCCAAAATGAGCGCAAATCATTATTCTCTCATCTTCATTCCTACCAATCATGATGAACGGGACAGAAAAGGTCTGATGTGGGTCTGATCCGCTCACAGTCTGTCATGATTAGAGACAGGTGGGTTTATGGTCACGTTGAGGAGTGCAGACCTGTTTCCTGTTGAAACGGGAAGTGGGGGACGTTACGCGGGGCCTTCTCTTAAAGGGACAGTTCATCCAAAAGGGAAAATTCTGTTTTGTAAAATTTAGTCAAACCTGTATGAGGTTCTTTCTTCTGCAGAACATAAAAGAAGATCTTTTGAAGTAACCAAGCCACACTGTATGAACACAAAACCACCGAGACATTTCTCAAAATATCCAATTTTGTGTTTCACACAACCATATGAGGTAAATCACCAGACATACTGATTATAATCAGGATCTGAATTACGGGCACATGTTGATATTTATTAAAGTGATAATTCACCCAAAAATGAAAATTCTGCCATCATGTATTCCCCCTCTTGTCATTTCAAACCTGTATGATCTTCTGAAGAGCACAAAAGAAGATATTATGAAAAATGTGGTTGACCGAACAGCGATGGCAGCCATTCACTTGCATTGGTTTTGTGTCCACACAGTAGAAGTCACTGGGTGCCGGCGCTGTTCGGTTATCAACATTCTTCAAAATATCTTCTTTTGTGTTCTGCGGAAGAAAGTAAGCCATACAGGTTTGACGTGGCAAGAGGGTGAGTAAATGATGACAGAATTTTCTTTTTTGGGTGAACCGTCACTTTAAATTGAAGAATGTTTGCCAAGGATTTCAGTCTTTGTATTGATTGTTTGTTTATACAAATGAGCAGTCATTTCCCTTATTGAGGAAATGGTTGTCTGACGATTCACTTCTAGCAGAAAGCCGTTCACATGATTATTATGTAGCAATTATGAGGAACAGATCTGAAAATATAAACTAGACGCCGTTCCAAATGATGCCCTGATGAACCGGTAATACTGCAAAGTACACTCGGGCACATCTGGAGTCTAAGTGTGTCTCAGATGGGAAATGAAAATAAAACTTCAGCCCTGCAGGCAGGTGATGGAACACCATCAAATCTCTTTGCTAAAGCCACAGATTTTCTAATCCATCTGCCTCTTTGAACAGAAGCTTTTATTGAACTCCTACACTTCTGAACCTTCTGCCGGCCGGCTGGCCTCGTGT
Organism: Triplophysa rosa; assembly: GCF_024868665.1. Lineage (NCBI taxonomy): Eukaryota > Metazoa > Chordata > Actinopteri > Cypriniformes > Nemacheilidae > Triplophysa > Triplophysa rosa. Next base: position 1,892,836 of record NC_079893.1, read on the forward strand.
GTAAGAGGTTATTAAAGCAATAATCCACTCGAGGCTTCACATTACTGCGCTTTAACCACGATTACAGGCTGTTTTGAGCACAACGTGACATGCCTGAAACTCCCAAAGTGTCTTCAGACGTCTGTAATGTGTGACCTTGAGCGGCCTGTTGCTTTCGTCAAATGCCGTCAACAATATGATCAAAATGATAGAAGTCGACAAGTACTGTACCGGCACAAGCTGTTGTAGTTAGTGTTTGAAAATGTGAAAAACATCGAGAATTAATCTTACACGGTAAGCAAAGCAATATAGATTATTAGTTTAACTCGAGGCCCTTAACAGTTGCCAAGCAACTTTCCGTCTTAATATAGAATTCATTTGATGTCAGTCTGCTGTTGTGGAAGGTGAATTTTTAATGGAAGGTAGCTGACGAACTATTGAAAATGTTGTCAGATGATGTCATACGCTAATTAGCATATTCATCATGATATTAAAAACCCTGATTATAGATACCGTGTTAGTTCTAGACATATGATGATAATATTGTAAATAATTCTGCACCCGCTTATAGACCGTTTCATCGGACGTTGACCCCAGTTAACTTCCGGTTTGTGTTTGGCTAGTGTCTAATTATATAACCATTTAATTGAATTTATGTTAATATTAATTTGTATTATTATTTTACTGTGTAATAACTGTATTGAATAAACGATTTGTTGAATTTTGTTGTATGTTCATTTTATTTAATAAACAATTTGTTGAATGGGTCCTGTAGTGCGGTCGCATTTAAAGAAACCATATGGTACACTGACATCTAGTGGTTGAGTTTGGTATCGCAGTCTAAATTCAAAATATTGGAGTAACAAGTTTAGCCAAGTAACGGTTCTCGGTTTTTTTGTTTGTTATCAGAAATCATCTACAAGCACTCTATTGTTTGTGAATGTGCGGTTCATATCCGGCATCGCCGGGACCACTCCATCTATCAGTTTCAAACCATCTCCAAATCCAGCATTATATCCCCCGTTTATTTAACATCCCTCAACGAAATGCAGTGAACAAACAAACACAGCTGAACTTCTGTCAGCCGAGTGAAGCGGCATTGATGGTCTTTCGCTCGGTGGCTTTTCGGGGAGAATGGCCAATAAGAGGAATAGGATCCCTGTTTCCTAACAGACTTATATAAAACTTTCCGAAACCTGTACGAACGCTGGGGGAGTGTATCGAGCACAGAAATACTACGTCATACGTCCAACTCGTTTTGTGACAAGTTGACCATGTTCAGCATGAGAAGCCAGCACGTTTAACATCGTAAAGAAGTCAGAACGCATGAAATAGCATGTTACCCCATCTTTAATGTACCGGAAAACAGCAAACTGGATACCGTGATAATACCGCGCCAGTTAGACTAGGTTATGATAACCGTGAAGTGAAAATCTGATACTGTGACTAGTTGTAATCAGTGTTGGGTATAACTAGTTACTAATTAATTAGTTACTGTAATTTAATTACTTTTCCCTTGAAAAAGTAAAGTAAGGGATTACTCTTATTTTTTCTGTAATTTAATTACAGTTACTTTTGATGTAATTAAACTAAATACTTTGTGTAATATGTGTGTGCAATAGTGGAATTGACATCAAAATTCAGAGTCTTACTTTAAAATCCTTGCTTTAATGTATAATTCTCACATTTGTAATACTTTGGTCAGTTAATATTATTTATTTGAATGAATTAAATAAGCCGTTTCATGTCTATCCTTCAATCACTTAACTAATCAAGGTTGATGTAGGATATAGAAAGTAATTAGTAATAAGTAACTAAATACTTTTTGGAGAGAGTAATTTGTACAGTAATCTAATTACACTATTGAATATGTCATTAGTAACTAGTAATTAATTACTTTTTCAGAGTAACTTACCCAACACTGGTTGTAATATAGTCAACTTGACACATTTTCTGTTTCTGTTATCACACAACAAGACAAATGTAAGAGTGTGTGTGACTTTATAAAACCAGTTGTTCTACCGTCTACTGAAAGAAAGCTGAGTTTTGTCCAGAACGTCTAGATGTGTCGCTTGGAGGTCACTAAAGGAGTCCGAAAACCCTGCGGCCTTAATTGCAAAGTGGCTAAATTTGCAATGTTGATCAACCAATCTGTTTTTTTATTGTCTTTTGAAAATCTGTGTTTTTAAGGCAGATGTAATGATTTTTTATTGTGAAACTGTAGGTCTCTGATGTTAAGCATCACAGTTCTGTTTCTCATTAAGTGTACGCTTCAGTGGGTGGTTTGTTGAGCAAATTTGTGAAGTTTCATAATTAATCTCTTGAAAAACAGAATCCTGCTCGTGTGATTAAACGCCCACATCGACCCATCATTCAGGGACTGTTTCAGAAACATGTTGATGATGCGGTTGTGTTAGACATGTACAGCACAAGATCAGATGTCAGCCTGTCCATCTCGCTTTCAAGCTTGACTCACACTGACACTGGTTTTTATTTTGATCACTCGACACCTTTTAAAATCCTTCTTACCCTGTGTGACATTTGTTCGGTGAGGGATTTATGAAATATTAGCGGGATGTGGACCGAGCAGCGACGGAGACACGGTGAAGGATGAGTTTTAAATGATCTTCATTCTCTGTTGTAGGTGGAGTTGTGTCTTTTGAAGGCAGATTTTCTGACCCATGACCCTTTGAAGTGACCCAAGTGCTGTTAGTTCAGTGTCGGCCGACCACAGTTGTGTGTTAAATGAAAGCAAGGCCTTTTAAGAGTTTATGTGCCTCACAGACTGAACAATGATCAATGCTGTGTTTTACAGACATTCATCTGCTTTTATCTGCGTTGGTTGTCTCCATGAATTGATGTCTTACATCGAGAAGATACCAAATTTGATCATACCGTAGATACTTCAAGGGGTTCATGCAACAGCTGGCGTTTTTAAGGGTGCACCTGCCACTGTGCTTTTCTGGATGTTTCCCTCCAACGATTGTGGTTCACAAAAAAAAAACGTTTATTTCACGAAGGTTTGAGAAAGAAGTCAAATACTGAATTTGTTTATTTCCGTCTTGCATTTTTCGATTCGTCGCCCAAACGAGCAAACGGTTTATTTCCGGAGAATTTACATTCCGCTGAAGGTGCGCGTCTGGCTCGGAGAGGCCTGTCACGAGTTCAAAGTGGTTCGCATGAGAGCGTTGGAAGGCGCTGGAATGTTTAAGCGACAGCCGTGAGCTAAGACGCCTCTTTATGTCTTAAGCTAGAATCAAAGCAGAGGAGACGAGAGCTCACTTCTCCTGTGAGGAGCTTTTTGTCTCCAGACAGACTCACGGCTCGAGCGTGCCGGTTCTCCTGCTGCCTGACATAGACAAGATGAAACCACCGGTGTCTCGGCGTGACATGTATTTCGATATCTAACATGCAGTGTTGGGCAAGTTACTCTGAAAAAGTAATGAATTACTAGTTACTAATGACATATTCAATAGTGTAATTAGATTACTGTACAAATGTCTCTCTCCAAAAAGTATTTAATTACGTATTACTAATGACTTTTAATATCCTACATCAACCTTGATTAGTTAAGTGATTCAAGGATAGACATGAAACGGCTTTTTTAATTCATTCAAATAAATAATAAATAACTACATAAATTATTCTTATTAACTTAAAGTATACGAACGTGAGAGGGATACATTAAAGCATACATTTTAAATTAGAATTTTGATGTCATTTCCACTATTAAATATATTACACAGTATTTAGTTCAATTACATCAGAAGTAACTAATAAGAGTAATCCCTTACTTTACCTTTTCAAGGGGAAAGTAATTAAATTACAGTAACTAATTACTTAGGAACTAGTTACACCCAACACTGCTAACATGCTACTGAATTATTATAACATAAAACATTCAGAAAATCACTTTGTGTTTAGTAAATAGAGAGAAAACTTGTTATTTCCATCCTCAAGTTTACTTTTTCATTGTTCTGATTTGATTTTGAAGCTCACTTCTGCAGTACTGACTTATTATTATTATTATTATTATTCTTGGTTTATTTGTGTTTACTGGTAGAAACCTTGACATTGTTGGCGTTGTATTCTATAATACAGTGTGTTAATATAATATTAACATAATTTTCTTGTTTTTGTGATTTCTATATTATTATTCTTTATTGTCTGTGTGTTTTATGCAAACAAAACAAACAAATATATGAAAGCACTATAGGAAGGCACTTGCATTAAAAAACAGCATTTATCAGTGTTTATAATGACTTAAGACGTGTCTTTTTTGACCTCTTTTGGGTCACAAATATGTTTTATAATGAAGGTTTTACTATCAAATGTTTTTGAACACTAGTGACTCACACTTTTACTGTCAATATTATATTACTCATCCAAATGTTTACTACAAACGGAGAGGGTTTTTTCTGCGTTCGTGCACTGTTTTTTGGCATAAAGATATTGTTTATTGGCTATAAACAAGACTCATCCGATTACGGGGACACAGATTTTTTTATTCATTTATATGTTTTTTCCATCTGTTTGAAGACTTTACTTTTGATGTCCTCCTGAAGGTGAGACGCGGCTGGTTTTACCGATGGTGTAAAATGCATTCACCCATAAAGAATTGTAATGTTTCATGTCGTTTTGTCAGCGGGTTTTATTCTGCACTGGTGCATCTTATCACCAGCACATCTCTTCTCTTCTCTTCACATAAACTCTAATCCGTCTCTTAGCTCACAGGCCTGTCGCTTTATAGCTTGGCTTTGAGTTATTCGCCATGTCTCTGGTCTTTGTGCTTCGCTCTTTTGTTGTACGCCTATCTCTTCGGTGTGCTGGTAAATCTGGCCGGTTCATGTAAGGCCTTCTTCATCAACAGCTGAGCTTCAGACGCCTTTACATAGAAAAGTGGATTGAGAAATAACACCCACTCACAGCGAACAACCCTCTCTCCTCTGTTGTCTTTCCAGCTACACTCTCCGAGTCGTTGGCAACGGGATTAAAGCTCAGGCGGAAAACCCGGAAGTGAAAGTGAAGGAGGTGGATCCGGTGATCAGTCAAGTCATCGATAAACTCAAGCACATCAATCAAGTAAGAAATCAAAGGATGACTCTAGATACACAGTCAGTCTGAACGATATTTCTGCTTTTCACACGAGAGCAGACAAACATGGATTTGCCGGACATGGAAATGATCTCACACAGATCTACACAAACCTGAATGTGTGTTTTTGTCGTCATACTCTGCTTTAAAACATTTGCTTTACCAGAAATTGCTTTTTGTAAGTATCTCACTTTATTATGGAAAAAATCTGGACATTTTTAGTAAAGGAGCATTGATAGCCTTACACTACCAAATTTGCCATATTGACACTTTTTTCTCCATTTTTACGGATTTTTTTGTTGTTGTCACATTTGGTTTCAAGTTGTGCATTTTAAAGGTCGACTTTTCCAATGGCATAATCCAATTGCAAATAAAGATACATATTAAAATACATTTATAAAGTATAGTGTATATTTATAGTAAATATATATACATATAAACATTATTTAATTACTTATTTATCATTTAAAATAGCATGAGAGAGATTTATTTTAATTGTTCATTTTTCAGATATATTTAGCTGATTATTCAATTTTTGTCCTGTCATTGTTTTGTGGCGGTCAATCACAGTCAGTGGTGTTGGTGTGAAGTTTGTCAATGCAAAAAATGTGTATGTTCCTCAAGCGAGATCATTTTTCATGATGCTGTCGTCTGTTTACCAGCACATAAATCAGTTTGTTGTCACGGCGTGAAGCTTCTTAAATGATGATATAATTAGCCTGAAACACAGTGTGTTATCTTCTGTGCTCAGGGTTTTATGTGATATCAGTAGAACTCTGAAGTATTTGTGTAAAAGGAGGAGAAATCTTTAATGTTTCAGCACAGATTTCAGGAGAAATGTAAGCGAAGCTCCACAGGTTGAGACGTTCATTGAACGATTTGTTTATGTGATTATAATGGTGTTAGCAGTCTCGCTTTGGAACCGGGTAAAAGCTCAAAACGCTGACTCACACTTTAATGCGTTTGTTTGATTAATACAATTGAAGGAAATTAGTTTATGCTTCTTTTCACATCCCACCGTTGTGCAAAAAACACGTCACAACGGAACACTTAGAGACCAAAAATCAATGAATACATATTTAAAAATCCATTTTCAGCCTTAACATGTTCACATTTCTGCTGAAGCTGTTCCATCCTCTGGCAAAATCAATGATGTTTTACCGTTCCGAAGCGGCGTCCCGACGGCCTGATGGTCCTGCAGCGACGGCTTTAATAGATGGTGCTCCCCTCCTTACTGTTGAAAAAAAGAGCAAATCCATTTAGAGACAGTCGGACATGTTCTGGTGCTATTTTACAGGAGAAATCTCATAATGGCTTCTAGTCGTGTTGAACATCATTTCATTGGCAATTCATTTCTGCCTACTCGCTAATCGGAGCCTAATTCGTGGGATCTCATTTGGATGTTTTTGTACGGTCTGCTTTAGCTGGTTTAAGTGTGGACCTCAATCCGTTTTTCTAATTATCATAGGTTTTGTGAGATTTACATCGGACGAATTCGTGCAAAATCGCCCCTTGGTACTTTTTCGCACAAGATCAGATTTGTGAAACGGGGACTGATAAAGGCTTTTTGAACATTGAAACAATTACACAGTCGAGGAGAACATGTCTCTTCTCTTGGACGACAAGGTTGTAGGTTTATTTCTTAAACTTTTTCCTTGTTATATGCCTGATTGGAATGTCTTGAAGTAGGGAGGAAAAGAGGAGCAGGTTTTCTATATGGAGTCTGAATCATTGGTCGCTCGTGTCCTCTCTGATAACACCACACGTGTTCTCTGTAATGGTGCCGCTAACTGGAACACGTAGAGGACATTTGCTGGGAATTTTAGCGTGAAGTCACCGGTCCTCAGAGAAATCTTGCTGTGGGACTCCAGGCACATGATGTCCGGAGAGCAATCTGAGCCTTGATGAATGAATCAGAGAAAACGCGTCTGCTTTAGAAATAGATGAAAACTTTAAATGAGGTTATATGTGATGATGGGCCGATGGAACGTTTCCAGCGAGTGTTGATAGAAATGACATCAGTGGTCATTTGGACCCGGACAGACTCGTACTGGAATGTGTACACTGTGAAAAGGCTGTAATTTTAACGAATCTTTCAGTTATTTTTTGCAGATTTTCCATGTAAAATAAAAAAAAATAATAATAAACACGGAATTTTACATATAGATTTTTATGTATTTTTTGAAAACGGTCAAAAACCGTAAAATAACAGAAAAAGACAGCAAATTTACATTAAAAAACCGGGAAAAAGTCCGTCTGTTACGCCACTGTTCATATAACCAAAAGGGCATGATCCCCATTGCATAACACCTCTGCCAAGATTCCACTGTGGGATTGGTAGTCGAATCGGGTTACTCCTATCCAAGCATCCAATCGTCCACTATTCGGAGTCACCCCTAGTGGTAATACCTTGAGTATAACTATCAGCTAGAGAATTATGAAACAAGACACAATGGGACAACGGTGTCAATATTCCAGGCCTCCGGCTTTGCTTTGCCCAGAGCATCTCATTAACGACAGCGTCTCATTGTGCAAAAGAAGACAATTGTCTCTTTTGAACTCTTAATTCACGTCTTCTCTGTTGAAGATCTCTTCTTGTAATGTAAACTTTACTGTCGCTCGTTTTTTCAACCCTTCTTACCCCAGTTTTAATCTTGATATCTTTTTAATGATGCTGTTTGAAGTCAACATGCAGTGTCATTCCCAACCCGTTATAGTACCGTGATGCTTTTCTGAGCAGAAACGCAGAGCGGGACTTTTATTTTTTTGAGCGTGGAAACTGGAAATCATATTTGAGATCCAGAACTGAACGGTGGATTCAGATTTAGCCTCCTGAGGGTTTTCACACAGCCCGGTTAGATTTAATGCTCCATTTTCTCTCTCGCCATTATGTTTGGATGGGGAAATTACGACGGCAGGCTTTTATCATTGTAATAACATGGGCTGATGAATGCGTTTTAAAAAAGTAAATAAGTCCGTTTTGATTTGAAATTTACTGGGGCGCATTAGAAAGCCTTTCATAAAGTGATTTCCTAAGGAGTCGAAGCAATTTTAAGAAAAGAGCAATTTCCTTAAAGGTAACAATTTTCCCCATTTCATTCAGTGCCACTAGAGCCTCACACAATTTACCCAAAACACAAGATTTTTTACAACAAATCACCATTCAGGATATATTCTCTCTGTGCGCATCACCACTTCTTATTTTTGCGAGTTTCTTTGTGTCTCGGTTTCTTTCTCTCAAGTTTCTTTCTGCGTGCATTTGGGTCTTCAGAGGGTTTGAACACGTCGAGCGTGATCTTCATCTTTCTGTGGCATTGGACTGCCGGAGTTCCCAGCAGGCCGAGCGGCGGCTGAGGTCGTCTCTGTTGACCTCTGTGCTGGCACTGACGTCTAATTCACACCATCTGTGATCTGTCTTTTACTCGATGCCCATTATGACCAGTATTCACACGCTGTATGTGTGTTTATGTCACTGCGGGAGATCAGACAGTGATGTGTAGCGTATGCATTTATTTGACACATTATGTCATGATAGGAAATTCATCATGTGTTGTACTATGAAGTATTGAAAATGAGTATAAACAAGTTTTAAAAAAGTAATAAAAAGAGGTTTTATTCGGAGATGCTCTTTTAAACCGAATGGAACAAGTTCATGTCTATTTTGAGCACCCATTGGCTGATTTTTCTTCCCTCTTTAGCCCGTTCACAAAATCATGACAATCTCAGTGTGATTTTCCCCACAATAACATGATCATTTATTATTTCGTACATGTATCACAGTTTGTTCTGTGAACTGAAGATGAGTTGGAGAAAGTTCAAGCTGTCAGGAAACTCACACAAGTGGACGGTCCGATAACGCTTCTCATTTATATGTAAATGAAAATGTGACCCAATCAATTTCTCTCATTTGAATGAAGACTCTTGGCCCCGTGAAGAAGCATCGATTTAACTCCAGACCTGGACAAAGCCACCTCATGACAACTTCAGTTCAGTCCGCAGCTTTTATCAACACGAGGCGACCGAGATCACGTGATCTGTTTTACAGTAGCCTATATTATGACATCATTCAGAGTAAATCAAATATTTCATTTCTCATGATCGAAAACTAGTTTAGGAATAACTGTATGCTCTCAACTTTATTTATATAGCGCTTTTTACAATTTTCATTGTTACAAAACAGCTGTACATGAAACGTATTGACAATAGACGGTTTCATCTTAACAACATAACAAAGGTTACTGCGCATGCGCACTTTTGTGACCCCAACTTAACTTCCGGTACACATTCACAAACAATAGAGCGCCTGTAGATGATTTCTGATAACAATCAAAAGAAACCGAGACGAACCGTTACTTGGCTAAACTTCTCTCCAATTTAGACTGCAATACAGAGCTCAACCACTAGATGTCAATGTACCGTACGCTTTGTTTAAATGCGACCAAACTACAGGACCCATTCAACAAACATGAACATACAACAAAATTCAACTAATTGTTTATTTAATACAATTATTTTACAGTCAAATAATAATACAATTTAATATTAACATAAATTAAATAAAATATAAATAGTTTACTGGGGTCACAACAAAGTTATAAATTGATTTATGAAATTTAGTGAACAAAGTTGTAAATCATGTGCATAGTTTACTTTTTCACTTCCATGACATGTGTCTGGCTCTGTACACATCTGCTTTAACATTTGCATTATTCTGATTTTAATTCTCTGGTTTGGTGTTTTGTTTCTGGTATTAATATTGGTAGCATTGATGGTTCCTGCATGTTTAACCTTGGATAACACCTGGAAAAAAACATCCAGTGTATTACGTGATTGGACGTGTAGAACAGTTTGTTTTTGTGTGAGTGTTGTGGGGTTACGTCGTCTGCTCTGACCGAACACAACAGTGTCTGTCTGTCTTTCCATAATTACACGCCGTTTCAAATCAAGCCGTCGGTTGGTAAACTCTCTTCCTCCGGTGTTTCTGCATTGAAATACTGAGCAGTGAAACTCTCTTTCCCATAGATTGAATTATTTACTACTCATTGACTTTACTGCCTGCTGTTTGCTGGTGAATTATTGATACCCGCCCATTTCAGGTTCAAGGCATTAGATGGTGAAAACATGCCCCCTCCCCGCCCCACTGACACCACACGCAAATCCAAACAAATCTTCATTTGCGGCGCGTCTGAAATGCATGAACGCACACAGAGAAAGGCTATTAAGATGTCAGAGCGTGTCAGGCCTGAAGCCAAAACAGCGCTGGTTTTCACGCATCTGTGATGCAGTGTGCTGGTTAGTGTCTAGAGCGGCTTGGAGCACTTCCTAGGGCTCATTCTCAAAGTTCACTTAAGGGCTTTTAATCCTGTGAGAGATACTCTCGAGTGATGGCTGTAGCTTTTACAAGGTCAATCCTAATCATATTGATTGAGTTTATTTTCCAGCTCAGTCCCACATCGTCACTGTTTGATCCGTGTGTGGTCTCCATGGAGACGGCGATACCAATTCATGCACCTGAGACCACAACAGGGTGTGATATTTTTATCAAAAACATGTTTAAACGAGAAAAAAAGCCAACTCTTCAGATATTAGACAGATTTTTGTCTTTACTTTCGTGTAGGTGATGCTGACATAGAAATGTATGAAATGTATCAGGCCCCAGGTCATGTAGTGTACTTTTATACTCTACACTACACTATGGTATAGTACACTACATATTATTAAACTATACTGTGCTATACCATACTATACTATACTACACAACTTGACGGTATACTGTACAAGGCAACATAACACTACACTAGACTACCCTACATCTCACTATGCTATACTTATTTTCTATAATGTACTATGCTATACCATACCATAACATTCCATAACATACCATTCCATATTATACCATACCATTCCATACTATACCATAACATTCCATAACATAACATTCCATACTATACCATAATATTCCATAACATAACATAACATAACATTCTATACCATAACATAACATTCCATACTATACCATAACATTCCATAACATAACATAACATTCCATACTATACCATAACATTACATAACATAACACAACATTCCATACTATACCATAACATAACATTCCATACTATACCATAACATTCCATAACATAACATAACATTCCATACTATACCATAACATAACATTCCATACTATACCATAACATTCCATAACATAACATAACATTCCATACTATACCATAACATAACATTCCATACTATACCATAACATTCCATAACATAACATAACATTCCATACTATACCATAACATAACATTCCATACTATACCATAACATTCCATAACATAACATAACATTCCATACTATACCATAACATAACATTCCATACTATACCATAACATTCCATAACATAACATAACATTCCATACTATACCATAACATAACATTCCATACTATACCATAACATTCCATAACATAACATAACATTCCATACTATACCATAACATAACATTCCATACTATACCATAACATTCCATAACATAACATAACATTCCATACTATACCATAACATAACATTCCATACTATACCATAACATTCCATAACATAACATAACATTCCATACTATACCATAACATAACATTCCATACTATACCATAACATTCCATAACATAACATTCCATACTATACCATAACATTCCATAACATAACATACTATACCATACTATAGCATAACATAACATTACATACCATTCATACCATAACATAACGTAACATAATATAACATTCCATACTATACCATAACATAACATAACATAACATTAATTACTATACCATAACTTAGTATAACATAACATAACATATAACATAACATAACATTCCATTCCACGACACACGACATGTAGCACTATACAATAGGACACTGCAGTACCCTATACAATTTTAAAGAGTATAGTATGTGCTATATATAGTATTTTTTGTTCATGGTTATATTAAAAGTGCACATTTTTGTTGTACGCATGTGTGTATTTGTTGTTTTAGAGAAACAGTATAAGTGATGTCATGAGACAGTATAAACCCAGGAGTGATAGAGACAGATAGACATAAAGTCAGAGAGAGAAGAAAGCTAAAGCTACAGTACTATAGTACACGACACATCTTTCTCTGGATCTTCACTCCTGTTCATTTATTCTGGATCAGTTTGATTGAGTTTCATCAAGTGAGCACCAGTGTGCCAGAGATGCTGACCTGGCAACGGCTGCAGGATGGCAGATGCAGGATTCTGATTGGCAGCTGGGCCATATTCCACCGTCGTCCACGGTGACAGAACATTGGCTTCGGTTCGAGAGAGCGCCGTCCAAAATCATGTTAGTGAAGCAGAGATAACTGGGTCTGTACGGACTTCAGTTGGCTTTTACAGCTGAAGTGATGATGGATACAGATGTACAGAGAGAGAGAGAGAGAGAGGTGCTGTCGTGGTGTGTGTATATATTTGGATATCATGGTACAGTGATGTTTGTTTAGTGAAGTCTAGTTCAATATTTAAATAAATATGAATTAATCTGTATATTTGTGCACTACAACAAGAGCAGGTACTTGTATTTTGGTCTCCCACACATAATAATGAAAACTCTCGTGATTTGAAGTTGATGGCTTGAATTTTTACTAGTTGACGTTGTGATGTTGGCAGGAGTGAATGTTGACGTAGTGATGTGCTGATGGTGTTTGTACACACAGAGGACACCGATGCCCAGTATGACCTTTACTCTATTGATAACTCTGTATGTCCCGTGAGGGTAAATATGGGCCAGACAGCTGTCTTCAGTCCATCAGCGCTACACGACCTTGTGTTCAGGACACAAGAGATGGACCATCTGGAGTCCAGTACATCTATAAACAATGAGACGTGAGCGCTGTCTCCGCACATCACACTTTACTGGATTATCGTCACGCATGTGGAAATCAACAAAAGGTACAAAGATTTAATCTGTAACCTCCGATTTAGGTTGCATTGTGTCACATGTCAGTTCTGATTATGTCACTGTGTTTAATTGGGAAGTTTTTGATTTGGCTAGATTGAGTTGGTGTATTCTCAACTGATGCACTGAAAAAGATACATAAAAAACACGGAAATTTTCTGTAAACTGGAAAAACAGAAATATACCGTAACATATTTTTTTACTGTAAAATTATAGGATAGGCTATAAGGATGTATATTAAATTGTTTTCCCATTTTGGGAAATTTTTGTCTTTTTCTGTAATTTTATAGTTTTTTGAGCGTATTTCATAAATAACTGTAAACAAAACCCTGAAATTTTCTGGCAGCTGGGGTTTTCCTTGTAAAATTACATTTCCCTTGTTTTTCTTGTAAATTTGCTGTCTTTTTCTATAATTTTACAGTTTTGATTGTATTTCAAAAGTACATAAAAAAAATATGTAAAATAAAACTGTAAAATTACGTTTTTTATTTTACGTGAAAGATCTGTAAAAAAAACCAAGAATTTCCTGTATTTATTTTATTTCCAGGATAGCCAATATTGTGAAAATTTGCAACCGAGACCGATTATTCACCAATATATTGATTAATCTCTAATACTTACACGTCTCTCTTTGGCATGCATGTGACACGTGTGCATTAATCCACATCAGTAGTCTCATGGCAATGCAAGTTTACATAAAGTCACTCTTGACAGCTTGTTAATAAGTGCACATTTATTTCTTCAGTTTGAGTTTGGCTGTAATTGCGAATTTGGTGACATTTATGTAGTAAAAAACCCCATAAAATCAATAAGAGGAACGGGAGACATCAGGTTTGAAATCTCTCCGTGTTGTTCTTTGAAAGCTTCAATTGTCGAGCAGTTTTTGTGTATATTTAAAGCACTCACACTTTAACAAGCTGTTTAGATACAATCAGCTTTTGATTTTTGGGGTTCCGCATGGAAATCACTTAACTTTTTGAACACTTCTGGTTAATATAATTGCAGATGTGTCTACAACTGAAGGTCAGGTCTATTGAATCGTCCACATGAGCTTTTGTTTGTGTAGATTTTCATTCTGAGCTCTAATGTGCACTTTGTTTCACATTCACGATTAAAATAAAGAAAATCTTTCCTGTCATTTGAAACAATGAAGTGACAGGGCATAAATTTCTCCGTCATGCAAACGAGCGATTCTGTCTTTACTGACTGTGACAAGCAACGGGGTGTTTTGCAGATGGCTTTGTCAGTGTTTTTATGATGTCACACTCTGTAGCTCCGCCCCCACCCCTCACATCTGTATGGTTAACCATCAAATATCTTCTGATTCTGATTGGCTGTAATCAAGTCACATTGTGCTAAAGTTTACCTGCCCATGATCAAAAACTGAAAATTAAACAAGATTTATTTATCCACCTGCTCATTTCATATTTTACATTGTCCAGCGAGTGTAATCCAGCGTCTGTAAGAGATTGATGAGACACTTTGATTCACGCATCATGATCTTTGTTTTGAACATTTACATAGTCATGTTGACTGAGGAAAAGCAGATATTTGTCTAAATAAGTATAATAGTAATGCAGCGTTTAGAAAACATTCAACATTTCAGAGCTGATGCATGCATTCCTCTTGTTAGTGAAGGAGTCTTTTAGACATCTGCACATCTGAAACCATTTATTTGTTTACCGGCACGCTTTTATGGTGTTTACCTCTTCGCTTGCCATTTCGATTTAGCAAAGCCATTTTTCACAAATCATAAATATTTAATGAGGCATTTACAGTAGCAGAGAAAGCTTATCGACTGTGACATTAATCTGATTTCTTTTTATCAGTCCGCGCTCGTATCCAGTAAAATCTTGTTTCTTTAGATGCTTTTGTGTAAAATATCAGAAGATGAACTTCTGTACAGTTGATCGGTTTCATTTTAATCCTCTATATGATAGAGCTACTGCAGAAATGATGTTGGTATTTCAACATGCGGTCTAGTTTTATTGTATTATATTGAAATTAATGTAAACATTTATTGTAGTATTTATATCCCATTCTATTCTAACATAAAAATATGAGTTATATTATATTATTATAATATTCATTTTATTTTTGTTTTTCAATTCATTTTCATATTTATATTTGTTTTCTTTTACATTCCTATATATAGTACATTATATGTTTTATTTTCTAAATTATATTATATTATTTATTTTTTATATTTTACTTTAGTTTGTTATACTGATATTATTAGATTTAATTTATTATAGTTTAGTTTAGTTTAAAAACTATATTGTATTATAATTGTTTTGTTGTGTTGTGTTGTAAATCATTTTGCAAATCATTATTTCTGTTCATATTTTCTTTTCTATATAATCTCATATTATCTGTTCTGTTCTGTTCTTTTTACAGTACACTGCATTTTATATTATTGTACATGCATTATGAATTATATTATAGTATAGATTAGTTACTTTAGCATTAGCATAATTCCAGGTATTGACCACAGGTTTCCTAACACCACATGTGGTCGAGATGATGTTAGAGGGATGTGTTTTTGGACCCATCTCAACTAAACCTACAAATAATTTACACCCCAACACATGCTGAATTCATTCGCTTGTTTCTGGTTTCCTCTCCGAGTTCCTTACACAGCTGCTTAATTCATTCACAGACCTCCACAAAACGGCCCCAAAAAGAAGCCCTGGATCCCAGCATCCCACAGCAGCCATCACTTACACGCTCTGTCAGCCCTGTTACCCAACACGCCGGTGGCCTCCATTTGCATCGGCAGGGTGTTGAGAGGTCACGCCTGCCGTCCCTCGAGCTCATTCTGCTTCCTCTACAAATCATCCTAATCCTGTAGGCTTCCCGTACGGCTCGTCCGCGTCCCGGCGGAGCTGCTAGATAAGCAGCCAGGAGGCCCGGGCTTTGACGTCGTTAATTACACAAGAGAAAGCGCAGAGATCTCACGAGATACGCAGAAAGAAGCGCGGTTTAAAATGCAATCTCTCCAGCGGTTGTTGGCTGTGAAAGGTGCGGCCGGACATGACAGCCGGCGGCCCTCTGAGACCGGAGAGATTTAGAAGGTACGTGACTGTTTTTCACTACCGGAACGGCCTCATTTGCTCGGGTTGGTGCTTATATAAAGGCCATCTCTGTTGGTGGCTAATGTTACCTGTCTCCTTGCTTGCGGCTTGTGACGGGTTTGGTGCATTATGGGATATGCAGCACCAAAATGCTCATGTAGACGAGCATGGGCCCAGTTACGTTGCTTATACGTTATTTAAACGTTTCTTTTTATGCGTATGTCTCAAGAGATGGCGGTGTTGACTCAAAACCATCTTTCCGGAACACCCAAACGCTTTACCCTCGTGTCCACGTCCTCCACACACACCTCGGGGGAGTTGCACACGAGCGCGGCGGGAGACGTAATTGGCCGGTTGCGTTGCAGTAAAACCTCCCGGTTCACTTGGGGCTGGAACCTTCCAGCGTGAGCGCGGCAAAGCTCTCGTCCTCTTCGGCTTAGCTAATGGGGTTATTGATCATTTTGACACGGGCGACATTTCTATAAGCCACGTGAAAGCGCGGCTCAAAGTGTATCACATCACCAGCAAAATGCATTTAGATTACTTCATTGCAGCCACGAGCGGCCGGTGTCTGCCGAAGATAGCATTCTCCAAGCGCCCATCAGCTCTGGCCTTTAAAGGACGCTTTTTTAAATATTTGACACAAAACTCTTTATGACTTTTTTTGCACCGCACCACCGCCGGATTGCCGGCGAGCTCTGGCTTCAGGTGCAGAAAAATCCCATCGGCCCGTCTGATGAGGTGCACGGACGGCAAATTCAAGCTCTCAGAGAAATAATGAAGCAATATGTATGTCATCTCTATATCGGCTTTGAGGTTATGGAGAGCCGTCCCACCACTGCAAGCTCGTAGCGTAGAGATGTGTATTGTGGGTTTCTTTCATTTAGTCATCCGTAAACACGATTAAAAGTTGAAGTTCATTGAAATGCCATAACACTGTGATGTAGTTGGGCAGACTGGCAATTCAAATCCATGTGATTTGTTGGACGTTGGATGATTGAATTTATGATTCGAATGTGTTGTTTTCGTCATTTGGACATGGTTTGTATCATGCGCGGTGAACAAAATTTTCCAGATCACGTTCTTATGAGCTTTGTGTCGGGTGTAAGCGGCTTTATGTGGACTCAACGATGTGCACAAGCGGAAGACAAATTCCCGCATCTTTCCATCAGCGTTCCATCTTTACGGTCAGTTTGTTGTAGATCAGTGCGTCAAGGCTGTGGATTACTTGTGTGTTCATGCATGCATCGTTACTATAGTAACCAGTGTAGATGCGCCAGCTAATGATCTGCAACAGTGTGGACGGTCCGTCCATCCTTAAAACCGGATTTGGCAAACGAATGAGAATGATGTGTAGTTTGAGGATTAGCTGGATTGCGGTGCCAAGACTGAGAGATTCTGCCAAGTTCTTAGTCAAGATGTTCTACAAAACTGAAAAGAAAGTCAACGTGAAACGGAATTAACTCTCAATCCATATTACTGCTCTTTATTTGAAAGTAAATATAAATGTATATACACAAATATATTGTGTTCCTAATCTAACACAGAGCGAAATGTCATTGCTCAGATGTTGTCCTTTCACAGTTTTGGAGATCCGCTGGAGTTCTCGGTTGTGTTTCATTTAAGCATCAACTTAGTCTCCTAAAATTGCTCTGGAGAAATAAAGTCACAAATGAGAGTGTCATTGTGTGAACCCATGAAGAGTGTGGAGGTGTAAATGAATGTAGATTGTCGAGGTGAAATCATCAGGATTTGAGTCAATGTGACGAGAAATGTTTGAGATCTTCAGTAATATTGACTTTTGATTGCAGACGAAAGACAAATCTGAGCTCAGTTTGACACAGTGTTGACATCTCTTCTCAAACTCTCATGACACACACATTTGACACATTTTCAGGAGAAATATCTGAGACACACATGAGACTTGAGCAACAGTTGAGTTCATTGAATCTCATTGATTTCTATGGAGAAAAATTGAGAGATGTTTGTCATGGGAAGTCTTTTTTCAACCCCTACCATCCAATCATCTGTTTGATTTTAAAATATGTCCGATCATGAAACTTAAAATGGTTATGAAGGCAGTTTAATGTTGACTTTAAGCTCTGAATCAAACTCGACACCTGAAGCGTGTTATTTAAGAGTGAAAGAGTTCAGCCCTCACAACATGTAGGAGAAATCAATGTACCGGCGTTCGTTGGGTCGGCATCATAATTAAACTTGTGTTTCATTTACAGAAACTGTACGATGTACTATATCAGCGCCGAACGTTCTCCCGACACCGCTCGACGCAATCCACCTCTGTCAAATAAAAGGCTGTTTTGTTCGGTGCCGTTGGGAGGCGGTGAGAGATTAGCTCTTTGATTGACGTCTGCTGGCTCAGAACGCTCTCTGGTGATGTCGGATTACAGAAAGAAAGATTTAGCGTCTCGCCCCATCGGTGGTCCTCTTAGTCCAATTAAAGTGCAGTTTAAGATTAGAACGTTATTACTAATATCTTATTTGACTTGTTTTTCAGTTCAAACTTGAACTTGAACATTTTTTGTTACGAGATGTGTTAACGGCAGAAACGTTGCAGGGTTTGAGATCTCAGATACAATTCTTTTCAGGAGAAATAATTAAGAAGTTAAAGAGATCTCACTGGAGATTTCATTGGTTTGCTTGAAGGGTAAACAAATGTGCTGTTAATCGTGACAATCTTATCCGGATGTGTTATTGCAACACTAAACAACAGTCCCTCCGGTGGACGTGTTTGGAGGTCCGGTCGGCCACCGTGGTCTCTGTGAGTGACAGTCAATTGTGGCTTGTCATCGTCCTCGGGTTTGTTTTTCCAGTTTCAGAAAGCATCTCGTGTCGCGGTCTGCCATCAGACGGCTAATTGTAGCTTGCTAGCGGTGACACTGAAACAGACACATGGACGCGGACCGCCACACAATTTATAAAGGAATATTTCTACACCTCAGCCTGTTTACAGCCTCCAGGGTCTGTGAGAGATCCTTCTTGTATTGAAGGATTAAAGTCACACTCATATTAAAGGGGTTTATCCTCAGGACAGCATTGTTCAGATGTTTTCAAAGTGCCTGTTTTAAAACAAAGATCGTTGTTTTAAAATCTCATTATTTCTGTATAGATTGTCGGGTCAGCTTTATCTTTCAAATGAAGATGAACGGCTTCTTCTGATCCATCCGGACAGCGTCTCTGGAGCTGCATTAATTATGAATCGATGGATAATTTTTGTGCTAAAGAAAAGAGGCCGAGTACTCGATTAACTTCACTATTAAGCTGAAATATGAGTTTTGGTTCTTGCTCAAAATGTATTTAACCTTTTTCTCATCCATTTGCTATACGTTCTTCTATACATTTAGATAGATTTATCTGTAACTTATATCCAAGACCATGATTTAAAGGACGGATAAATGATTTATTTTAAACAAATATATTTTACTATCATTGTCTTTGGTCAAGCAAATATTTTAAATGCAAAGATGATGTAATGCACATACAAATGGCAAACAGTACCATGGCATTTATGTTCATGTAAATACTACAGTGCATGAATGTAATCATATGACGAGTTTGGTTCCAAAATGAGATAACTTGATTTCAAAAATCATGTTTTTTATTATGTTATCATGTTTTTGTGGTGTTTTATTGTGTTAGTTAGCTGTATTTTTTTGTTATTATGGCTTAAATCAAAACAAACCAACTGCAGTTTGATTGATGTTAATTGGAACGCACAATAAAAAAAACATGATTTTCGAAAAAAAAAGGAGTTATCTAATTTTGGAACCAAACCCTTCACATATAACAACGTCGTGTGCTATTCGGTCTGATATCATCACTTCACCATGGTACAACCGTGGTTCTTTACATCAGCATTCAACAGGCTGTTCACAGATCCTGAAGACAAGCGTCTGTGTACATGTCATGACATCAAACTCATTTCTCTGAATCTCATTGAGCTAGTTCTCTTACTGACCTTCGCCCTCCGATCTATTGACTTGAGCGAATGACGAACATTAGATCTGCAGAGAAATACAGTCAAACACGCCCCAATATCTACTTTTCATCCTCTCTTGTACACTTCGAATCAGAGTTTAGTCGCACTTTTTAATATTCCTGAACAAACTTCTGAGATTTTAGGCTAGAACAACTTGAGATCAAATTTAATCGTAGATCAAATATACAGCACAAATCATGTGGTCTTCACTTTAATCCTGTTCATTTTGGCTATATACCACTATATTCAAAAAGCAGTGTTTCCGCTAGGGTTTTGTTAAACTGGCGCTTGATGACATCACACGCTAATTGACATACTCATGAGTTTTATTAAGTATTATTGAGGTAGTAAGCTATAGTACTACTTACATAAAGTATACTTAAAAGTCAACTTTGCCTAAGTAGACTTCGGCTATTTTTAGGAGGAAATTCATTTGTGTTGTTTGCTCAAGGCTGTCATCATACTGTAAAGTGTTTCATTTTTGGGTGAACTATTCCTGTCCATTTACTCTCAGATGGTTACAGTGGTAATACAACTTTTATTGTTCTCTGTACATGAGGGCATTAGTACGAAAGGTGAATTTAGGGTGAATGTCAAGACGTGTCCCGATCAACCTGAATTCACTTCATTTCATCTGATATTACGATATTCAGAATGAAAATAAACCAGAAACAGTCAAATGTATGATCCTTAAGAGAATCTTTGAATACTTGAAGAATGTTGTTTATGTATTTCTGTGCTTTTAATTTCAGAGCAACAATGTGTGTTTTCATGAGATGACACATCACCAAAGCTCAGTTCTCAGTATGATATGATTTCATCTGATCAGTTTGATATTTTAGGGTTTAAACACTGGACTGAATCTCTGTTTGACGACACAGCTGTGATTTCAGTGAAGGTCACAGTAAAATTTACTCCTGAACGAATCGTCTGTGATTCACACACATCTTCACATGAAACAGTACGCTTTTGTAGAAAGATTACTCCAGAGATTTCATTTCTCACGTCCAGATCTTGATTCTCTAATAGCTCTTCGTTTTTAAAGGGCTTACAAAGTCATTTTCAAGACGGATTACCAATAAGTTTTACCACAAATATCACGGTTAAACTATGAGTATTGTGGTGAGAGCGTAGTAAATCTGTGGTTAGTCTGGTTTTACTACAAATGCTTTCTTGTATGGCTTATCCAGAGTTTGAGATGGATGGTGAAGGTAGGACACAAACCTCAGTCAGTCATTTCACACCGTGAAGAAAAATTAAGGCTTCGTGGAGGAACGGTGTGCTTCACAATTGGAAGAGAACGTGGCCGTTACACAGATAAGAGACGAAACACGAGATAAAGGACTCCGGTGCTCCGGTCGGAAAGAAAACGACAGGAGGGGACGTATATATATATATATACGCCATGGGCCGTACGGAGAATCATTTATGCATTTGAAGCAGAATTGTGTATCATTTTTGTCTGCCTCAGGAGAGACAGTGAAAACACTTGTCGTTTTTTCAAGTGAAGGACATGAACGATGTGAATAGACTGTAGAGAAACATTTCTACGAATGTGGAGATGAATAAAGGACGTGTATTCAAATCAGTCTAAAGGTTTTCTTCACTATCATTGAGTCACGCATCGTTCTCTAGTCATTCATCTAGTGTATTGCGTACTGAATAGTGTGCACTACATACTGTATGAGTGTGCGAGACACGTGTCGGCATTTTAGATTTAATTCCAGTCTTTTTTTGTGTCAGAAACCTTTGCAGTCATCAAATATTGAGAATAAGAGATGTTAAAAGTCCTGGTGTTTCAATTGCTTTTGGTTTATTTGTCATTGAGCTGTGCAGTGCATTGTGGGATACAATTTCCAACCCAACCCAAATTCATGCCAATTTTCTTTTTTTTTCATGTGGTGGCTATTCATACGATTTTTCATTTGTATTTTTCCGTGCCAGTGATGCTATTGCTTTTATATGATAATCGCAAACCGTTTTGTATGATTCACATAATACAAATTTACACCAAGTACAAACCGCTCGCTGTGCAGTCTACATAGTGCATACTGTGTAACACTCGTCCATTCTTCAGAGGTTTAGTTGTGGTGTGGGTGTCATGTGACCTCTACACGTGCGCCTCTCCATCACGTCTGTACCAATCCATTAGAACGGCCACTTCATCTGCTAATATTGAACCGCTACAGTCGTTAATTACCAGCGACAATTGAAGCGGCTCGATGAGCTCTAACTGATAAATACAAACCACTTTCAATATCTGAGAGGACATCTTGCATTTCAAGCAGACGGTTAAACGTTCCCGCGGAAGCAGATGGAGTTAATGTCAGTCGAATGCAAACGTGACCTTTGAGGAAGGGTAGTGCGTGCAGGTACTCACCTCAGGGGATTGTGTCGTATCGCTGATGTTGTTGTTGTCATTTGCTGAGGTGTTGTTTGAATGCTAAAAGTAATGGTAATTGCACGCTCGCTGTGTAAGCGTCAACAAATGATTCATTTAGCAAAATGATACGGTATGATGTTTCCATAAAAACCTTATGAATAAAAACAAACACCTGCTGGTTTATTGTGAGCAATATCAATTGAAAAAAACAGTTTGTTTATGTAATGATTAAACCTTGTTTGGAAGTGAAGAGCTTGTTTTTGTTCAGACACAAATGGAATGGAGTTTTATAGGCTTGACGTTCAACACTGTAAACTAGGGATGCACCGATACCATTTTTTAAAGACCGAGTACTAGTACTGAAATTTTTTTCTGGTACTCGGCGATACTGATACCTATAACCGATGCCTGTATAATGTACAATAATGTTAATAAACCAGTATCTTACTGGTACATTTTCTTCTTTTCTTTTGTTTTTAGGTCTACTTAAATGTAAGTACTATTTTTTATTAAGTTATTTTTTTATGATAAGTAGCACAATTTTACTAGCACATTTACTTCAGTTTACTAAAGTAAACAATATACTTTAATATAAGTAAAATGTGAGTGTATTATAACTTGTTCAAGTCAACCGGACTTTTATTTTGACGGGACGCCGCAAAGAGCGTTTGTTTAAGTTAACCGGACTTTTATTTTTACGAATCACCGCAAATGGTGTTTGTTTATGTGTTCGTGTCCTCGTGCAGTGAAACGCTGGCGCAGAAAGCTCCACAAGCACAATGCGTTCAGGTTCAGTACACGCAACCGCACCACTCTTTCACACACGGTAACGCAAAACAAGCAGAATACATATTTAAACAGTATCTGATTATTTCGTTAACTGTTCAGTGCTAATTTCTTGTTAGGAAATAATACATTTGCTAGATTCCGTGCCATTCTGTGTTGTACAGCAAATTCAGTTTTTATGCCTGGATTCCTCTATTCAGTCCGTGTTTTCAGCATTGCGCAAATCATAGGGCTCTACTGTATGTATGTCACGTGAGTTATCGGTCTTTGGTATCGGTGTGTCATTACGAGTACGAGTACATGATCTTGGTTTCAGACCGATACCGATACTGGTAGTGTTGGGCAAGTTACTCTGAAAAAGTAATAAATTACTAGTTACTAATGACATATTCAATAGTGTAATTAGATTACTGTACAAATGACTCTCTCCAAAAAGTATTTAATTACTTATTACTAATTACTTTCTGTATCCTATATCAACCTTGATTAGTTAAGTGAATTTAGGATGGACACGAAACAGCTCTTTTAATTCATTCAAATAAATAATATAAAACAACTTAAAGTAGTATTCTTAACTGACCAAAGTATTACAAATGTGAGAATTATACATTAAAGCACGGATTTTAAAGTTAGACTTTGAATTTTGATGCCAATTCCACTATTGCACACATATTACACACGGTATTTAGTTTAATTACATCAGAAGTAACTGTAATTATATTACAGAAATATAAGAGTAATCCCTTACTTTACTTTTTAATGGGAAAGTAATTAAATTACAGTAACTAATTACTTAGGAACTAGTTAAACCCAACACTGTTTATTGGCAACAGTTTGTTCAAAGATAAATGAACATTAAACATTAACAAGTCTTTATATTTACAGAAAAAAACTATTAAATTACCACCTCATGCAAAGCATTCTGGGAATCAGAAATCCTCATCAACCTTATTCTGTTTCTTTTTCTCTAATTTTGGTTCCCAGTATGCTTTGCATGAGGCTTTTATTTTATATATATATTTTTCTGTAAAGATAAAGACTTGTTAATGTTTAATGTTCATTTATCTTTGAACAATCTATAGAAAGTTACTGACAAACTGCTGCCAGTAATACTGTCATATCTACAGAATTTATTAACAAACCACAATGCACTTCCAGTATTTTTCTTTATCATATATAAATATCAATATAGAAATATTTAGTAATTAAATATCCTTTGATACTTTTATTCAGGGAATATTACTTGAACCTTATTAAATAAAGTTTTTTTTCATTATCATTCAACAAACAACAAAATGTGGTATTATGGTACATTTACAGTACATTTTGCAGTGTTAAGATTTATTTCATTTTTGTTTTAAGCACGTTTAAAAGTTTTTATTGAGATCAAAAATGCTAGTTTTTAGAGATGTGTTTACATTTGTTATCATAGTTTTCATATGGTTTTGGTGTACTTTCTATGTGTCCCAGCTGTTGCAGGGCCGGCCTATCCCTAAGTTTGGCACTCTGGACCAGATTGAGACGGGAAGTGGAGATGGATACAGCGGAGACTGTGATGATGAAGATGGATGCTGGGGCTCGGGCAGTGGACCAAAAGACAGAAGAACAGTCACTTTATGTGAGTAAACACATGAGATGACCATTTACACGGTAGATACACCTGCAAAACAAAAACACAATCACTTTCCTGTGTACTTTACTACTATATTTACAGTATTGGCCAAATGTACAATATGTTTTAAAAATTGACGTCTTTATTCAAGTATATTATTAAAGAAAGCAAATATTGTACAAGATACGCCCTCCAGACATCACTGACATCCAAATTTACAGAATGTGTTATAATCAGAAGTTATAGTTCTATAAAGAGAGAAATCACACATCTGAGGGTGCCGTCAGATCGTACCGCCCTTGACGCTTGCGATTAAGAGCCGAATTAATGTCAAGCGTAAGGAAACATTTTCATATCCATCCTCCAAATGAATTATGCAATGAAGAATAATGACGTTATAAAAAAGTGGAACAAATCAACGTGGCCATCTGGTAATTACTTCATCTTCCGTGCGGGATTGGATCTCTGACCCGTGCCCTGCTAAATCAACCTCAGGGGCTCGGTGCTTCCCGTGTGTTCGTCTGATTAATCGCTCTCCTCTTTTTGTCTGAAGAGGGGTGTTCCGGGTCACCTCAACGCGCTGTCCCATCTCTCTGCTGTTTCCCTTCCTCCTGTCAATCCGCCGCACCGCATCACGCGCACCCCGCTCCCCGCTCATAATTCACAGGACGGCGTGACGTTGGCCTCGTTTATCACCGTCGTCATCCCTCTGTATCACACACACCACATCACGTATGTTTCACTCAGCTTTTCCAATCGTTCACTGCCGAATCTCCTGTTCTTCATCTCTGTCTCGTTTTCCAATAAAAATATCTCAGCAACATTACAACAATATGAACAAAACGATAGCTTGAGATATTAAGCCTTGTTTTCACAGGACGTATATTGGAGAAGTGAATTTTCTCTTGTTTTATTGGCTCTGCTGTGTTTTTTGGCATTTGTTTATTATTAGTGCTATTATTAGTATTATTATTTGCTCAGGAAAATCCCACATGAAAAAAATGCCATAGTATTTACTGTAGTAACATTTCTAGATACTATAGTGTTTTGAACTTTACTATATTAAATATTAAGGTATACATTAGTATTTACTACAGTTTAACAATTTACTATAGTTCATGCTACAAAATTCTACACTGAAAAAATGATTATGTAAATACTCAAAAATACCATAGCGTACTACAGTACAGTTTACTGTAGTTAATACTCTAATATAGTATAGTATTTGTTAATGTGGGATATCGCTGTGTTACTTACTGTACATTTAAAGTTGTATATGGAAGTAAAGTGTTTTGTTGTGCCACAAGAATCTCAGAAAACTGAAAATATTAAGCCATCAAACCCCCCCCCAAGCTGCTGAAATTTTGTCAAAACCATTTGTCTTTTTTATGTTATATATATATATATATATATATATATATGTGTGTGTATTTTACGTTATACACCACTCAGTTGTGGATGTACATACAGTATGCACTATACTTTTGGTAGTGAACTCGTGCTCTGAGCAGCTGGAGTGTGATGTCACTGTAAAATGAATCTCCCAGCTTTAGGCCCGAGCTTCAATGGGGTCACGCCAAGAGAAAATAAATGCAAAGACAACCAATGTGAGAGAAGTCTAAAGAAATAAAACGAGAAGAAAGATCTGCTCGGTCTTCACACAAAAGCGTCGTCGTCTGGCAGTATGTCTGTGTTCTCTGCCGTGTTTGTCAGTGAAGTCAGATGCTGCGCTCGCTACAGAAAACAAAAGGCGTCAGCGAGTCGTATGGGCAGGGTGTCGCATCGATCTCCGGTGAGAGAGGAACTGAAGGAAGAGCCCTCGGTGAGCTCTTATTAATGAATAGCCTGTCTCTCTCCGGACAGAATTACATGATCTTCAGCTGAAGGTGATCTTTTACATCTGATGAGCTCTAGAATCATCCTGGTCTATTTAAATAGATCCTTTTAATGGACCGGCAGCTCATTTACACTTATTATATATCCCACATTAATATGCATACGCTCGTGTCATTTTATCAACTGATTCTTGAGGTCCTACCCTGAGATGCTTTTAGAATATGTTTATTATGACCTTTCTTTGACATTATTTGGTCTTAGTGCTCAAAAATATTTCTAAAGTAAATGTTGTTTTCTAGTGAAAAAATGACGCGTTGCCACAATTATACTTTTTCATTTCAGACATTTAAGCATATACTTTGAATTGGAAAGATTAATTTGAATGAAATATTTTAGTCAATACCGAGCAGTATGTTTGCACAATTTGTCAACAATAATCATTTCAAACATTTTTTAAGATTATTAAAGGATCTTAAAATATATAGAAATAATACAAATAAGAGAGACTCCACGTGAAATAAAAAAAAATAAAGATGCTTCAAAGGTTTTTCGCAGCGATGCCATAGAAGAACCATTTTTGATTCCACAATGAACAATTCAGTTCTTTAAAGAACCATCTCTTTCTTATTTTTTTATAATTTGAAGAACCGTTTTTCGCCAAAAGGTCCTTGTTAAAGATGTTAAAGGTTCTTTATGGAATCTATGGCATCAAAGAACCCTTTGAAGCACCTTTATTTAAAGAGTGAATATACTGTAGTAATACTAGTAGTGTACTATAGCACATTATAGTCCTGCTATGGTAGATTTACTATAGTACATTGCAATATTCACTATTGATATACTGTAGTAAATACTGCATAGGTTCAAGAATACTATAGCATATATGATTTCACTACAGTATACTGAAGTATTTTTTCATGTGTGTGATGAAGAGAAAGTTCAGTATATAATGAGTCACGCATAATAAAGTTTTCAAGAAAAAGGTTCTCATGAGAACCCTTGTAGAGTTGAACATGAAGTTAAATACATTATTCAGGTTGACAGCAGGTTAAAAATCAGATAAAAACTGAGCTTTAAAAAAGTTGTCAGACGTCATGTTGAAGAGCTGCTGGTGATATGAGGTGAAGAATATGAACCGCAGTGGTCGGTCGGTGGTCACAGCTGGTAGAGAATGTTAACCGATGCTGAAATTAAAGTAACATTCACATGCAGTGCTTCTGATAACAAGGGGCTATAGGGATGAAAAATGGTCGTTCTGCTTGTTTAACTAATGCTCTCTCTGAAGAGCCGGAAAATGACCCGCTGTGTCACAGAATGATGGAAACGAACGATAATGACTCTCGTCGGAGCGCCGCGATGCTCGCTGAATCATCGGGAAGAAGGTTTCTTGGACCCGACTGTCATCAACAAAAGATCCTACTTCAGATTCAACAGAGTCTAGGAAATGGGAGCACGGCGTTCGGCGGTGCTCTTCAGCATCACTGATGACATATTTGAATATTTTGTAGCTCACAGATATTTCAGTGTTTCATCCACCTGTTGATATCAGAATGTATCTGTCATGAAATACAGCAGGAACTCATTTAAAGGAGCAACGAGGATTCTCAACTTCAGCATAGGTTTAGTTTGTTTTTCTGCTTATTTAAATATGATTTGTCATTTGTTTAAATTCAGCTTTGTGTTAGTTTTCCCATTGTGTAATATATTATAGTGCATGACAGAGGAAAAATCTGGTAAAGACTCTGGAACACGATTTGACATTCAATTCAATTCCTAAAATTATATTTAATAATAGGGTAAATTCAGATTGATTAAAAAATTATATTGATTTCTAAACCTTATATGTTTATATTTTTGAACATATATCATATTTTAATATATATTTAGTAATATATATATATTTTTTTAAATATAACAGTTAATTACATTACAAGATGCATTACATCTACTGTATACCGGATTTTGTTTTTCAAAATATAACCATACTGAAGATATTATAGTTTTATTTTAGTTTTATTAATATTATCTTTTCTTATTAGACTTTTAGTTTTTGTGTTAATTTTAGTTAAGGTTTTAGCAATTTTAGTTCCGTTTATTTGTTTATTTTTTATGTTGCTATTTAACATTAATTGTTTTTTATTTTAGTTTTGTTTTAGTATTTTGTTTATTATTTTGTTATAATAATTTTTGTGCTTTAGACTTATTTCAGTTATTTTTGTGGCAACATTTCAATTTTTCCTTTAGTCGTGTTTTTTCTAAAAAAATGTAGTCAATATTTTATCTGATTTCAATGAACAGAAGCGTTTTGAAAGTTTCAATTTTAGTAAACTAAAATAACCTTGAACCATACCTGTCAACCCTCCCGTTTTGTCATTCTCTCGTGAAACTGTTCTCAATTCTCTTGCAACGAAATACTGCAATATGCAAACACTGGTAAATCCTCCATCCATGTAAATAAAAAATAAAAACATTCTGCTAACTAATAAACAGTTAAAACAACCGAACTGCGGGACGTGTGAAGGGACAAACTGCTCGTACTTTTTTAACCACGTTTAGATGCATTTCATGTCTGATGTTGAAATCCCTGGAATAATGTAAATATTAAATTAAAATAATACCTTGCAGATATACCATTCATGGCCCCGTGAGCTGCATTAAACAGTCTGTCTTATTATTCTGAATAAATATATTGATCTACATTTAAGCAGTGCTCGAATTGAAGGGGGCCTGGGGTGATCCGGGACCCCTGTAAGGCATTAGGGACCCCCCATAAGAAGTTAAAAATAGACTTAGAGGGGTCCCTCAGATATTTCTATTTGAGTAAAAGTGATGATGATAAATATGATTAAATTCATGCAATGGATATGGTAAATTTCGTGAATTCATTATTTACAATAATTTATATTAAGTTTCTTTACAGTATGTGCTAGTTGTCATGTCTCTTTACATTTTAACGCCCCGCCCCACGTCTAAAGACCGCTAAGATGACATGACTGCTTGATCGGCGTCGCTCCGGTGAAGCTAACTTCAGCTAAAAAATGGAGAATAATAATCCTTCACTCGCAGTCTCGAAGAGAAAGCTTCTACTTTTTTGAGGGGCAATTTTCTCTCTCTATATATATTTCCACTATATTGATCAACTCCATGTGGGGGCTTTTGTATTCCTTGCGTAAATTATTATAAGACCTGGTTCTGGGGTGCTAGAGATCTCGATGAAGATGAGTGACAGCTTTTTAGTAATTATAAAGGGAGTGCTCGCTGTGCGGTTTCTATGCTATAATCCATTCAGAATTGTATAAAACTTGCTTTTCATGCTGCTAAGACCAACGGCCACATACATGCTGCAAAGTTTCGGGAATTACATCGCCATATGAATGCGGGATTCACTCTAGAAATAGCTATGATTGACATATTGATAGCAATAGTTAGTTCCTGAATAAAGCAGACTTTTGGACTGAAATGGTTGAATAGTCTGCTGACTGACAGACTCACTCATAACGGTCCCTTGCCGCCACTCACTGGACGTGACTATGTAAATGCACTGAAATCGTTGAAAAATCCCCACAACACTAACACACAGACTTACAGCCCGTCTTGTCACAATTTATATTTTTAATATCTAATAAACTAGTTTCTTGCATTTAAACAAGTCTTTTGGAACAAACATTATTATCACAAAGTGTCAATCATCCAGATGTTTTTAGGGAAAATAGTAAATACTACATTGGCAAATAACGCTAAAATTGTTCTGTTGGATGTACACTACAGTTCAAAAGCCATTTCTGATCGCCAAGCCTGCATTGATTTGATCCAAAATACAGTAAAAGAAGCCTGTTCTTTTATGTAAGCCTGTTTTTGATAAATAATATATAGTTATGCATATTATGATCAAATCTATTGTGTATTTTGTATAAACTGTATATTGCGAGACTAACCCCCACCCCCACCAATGGGTGGGGACCCCCCATAAGACTTGATTCAATTCGAGCACTGCATTTAAGAATTTGACATGAATGATGTCATGTTAGATATAAAGTCATTGAAAGATTTATAACAGTGGGGTGCCCTATTTTCCCTACACAACACCCCCAGTAATGGACTGTATTATTGAAGGTGAAACCGCAGCGGTTGAACTCAAAGCCGAGAGTCTCGTCAGACGCAGAAGAGATGTGAAGCTGCCACACTTTACATCCATGAATATGAATGACTGAGGCTTCTGTGGGCACATAGACCCACTCACAGCTGTCGCAAAGCTCATATAAACCCACAGCTTCCAGCTTAATGTCGCTCGCCACCATTTTCTCAGCCAAACTTCCCCTTTCCAATCCAAACCAAGGGCTAAACATCCGCTTTGAGTGATTTATTGCCAAATCCTGTCATGAAATCAGCTGTAAAGTGTCTCGTTTACTTTGGACGTTGCGGTCATTTTCCAGCATTAGAGCTCGGTGTCACAGCACCCCGCCGACATATGAAGTGGACAAAGTGAGGAACTCACATGGTGCTGGCTTGACCCAGAATTACCCAGAATTCTCTTTTACAACTTATTTAATGCCATGTTTTTCTCAGTTGACTCTGTGTCGCTTACGTGTTTCAGCTATATGTCAACTTTTAGTATGGTGTTCAACGAATACAAACACCACTCAATCTATCCTAACCAATTCTTTAAGAATAACTATCTAGAACAAATTAGCTTTAATATGTTAAAACAATGGTTTAGTCATGAGTTTCAGAGATGTTAAATATCTGTTAATATCATGATGGTGGAATGTCAATATTTAATCCTGTGCGTATGATTGATAGTTTTCCATTTAAATTATAAATCTGCATTTTAATGTCATAACCTCTTGGATATTGTGCCTTAATGGTTTTAACACATTATCACAATTTATATTGTACAATTGTGCAATAATTGACAGTCTTTTTTTCTCCCAACCATTCTTTTCTTTGTATTTTTTGTATTCTATAGTCATTATTTGCCTTTAGGTCCGAAACACTTTCTCATGATTTAAACTCACTCACAGAATATATTGATCTCTTAGCTTTAATGCGCTAATGGAAGAGACCTGACAGATTATTTCATTACCACAAACAATCATAAAGTTTTATTTATCAAGATAATAAGACATCATTTAATCAGTGGACGGCAATATTTCAATATTACTTTTGATTTGTGCGTTTCATTTGCTTGTAGTTTAAAAACCCAATGATTTATGTTGTTTACAAAGCGACCGCAGGAAAGAAAAATAATTAGGGCTGTCGACGTTAACGCGTTAACACATGCGATTAATATTTTTCAGATTAACGCTTTAAAATATTTAAGGCAATTAACGCAGCATCCGTTTATTTTGTCATCCTTTGTCTAGCGTTACATTATATAATCACGCTCTTATTCATGTAAAGGCCTTTAAACCATTTAAGCGTGATTTGAAACAGTTGCTTTGACGCGTTCAGTATAGATAGCAACGCGACAGCGGTCCAGTCCGGTGTATACAGTCAAGGGTCAATCTCTGTCAGACAGCGCAGCATCACTATTAACTTCTCTTTCATGCTTGAATGAACAGAAACACACAAGATTATGCCAGAAAGACCGTTTTGATAGTATTTTCGTAAGCACAGACTTCAAAGTGTTAAATAAAATCTTAAATGAATGCAAAGAGTTGTGAAAATGGGAAAGGGCGTCAGATCTGCGTGGAGCGGCAGCTCTTAAAGGGGCGGCGTTCTTAAACCTGATGCTGTGACTCCTGTCACTAATGTTCATCAAAGAACAAAAGAAAAGAGCAATTCAATATGTTTTGTAGCTTTAATTCTCTATTTAATTTACAATTTAGCATTAAAGACTGTAAAGGGTTTGAGAACTTCAATTAATTTCTGTATATTTCCTGCCTGTGAGACATGATAGCTCTCAGTTATACTGTACTTCAGTGTTGAACGGCTATAATTAATGTTAAAATAAAGAAAAATCATCAATTTAATCAGTTACTAATATCAGACTGTTGCCTTTCATTCATAAAATGATGTTGTTAAAGAAATCTGTTGTTTCTACATTAATTTGGAGATTAAATGTGAAATTATTAGAATGTAAAAGTATATTTAAATGTTAAGTGCGATTAATCGTGATAAATCAGATTAATTATTTTAATCGATTGAAGCACTCAAAATAGTGATTTTTTAAAGTTTCTAGTTTTATGTCTTTTTCCTACCTGATTTTCTAGATTTTTCCTGACAGAAGAGTTTATTGTTACAGAACTGTCTGTTGTGCTTCATGTTCGTGTGACGGTTGGTTTTGCTCCATCGATGTGCATCGATTGTGTAGAAAAGATCAAGTGACATACTCGGATGTCATTGGTTAGTTATTTTTTACTTACGAGCAGTCAAAACAAATGTTTATTGTAAGTGTAACTTTGCCTTTAAGGTTATAGGTTTGTTCAAATCACTAACACCAAGTATGAACAATACCATATTATAAGTAACGTTTATGTACTCCACACCATAAACCATTGAAATGGGATGTGAAATGGAAACGTCCTTGTGATTTTTATCAACAAAAAAAACTTGAATGCGTTTATAAGGCAGTCTTGCCCTCCCCAATATGGCGGCGGTGTTGCCGTATTGCAGCATCTCGATGTATATGTATGTCTCTGAGCAATAATAATAGTGAAGCTTGCTCATAAATGAAAACAGCAACTGATTGGGTCTAATTGATACGAGTGAATCACTCCTGCATGGTTTCTGGAGTGTTATGATAAGGTGTGGCTGTGTGCATGCGACATTATTGCCCACACCGGTGTAATGAGCTGCGGCACGCATGTGGCAGGTTGCCTGATTTTGTTAATGAAGCGTGAAAAGGCCGAGCACTCATCATTCTGTCGAGCGTTTCTATAATCAGCCGTGTTGACAGCGAGCCGTCAGCCCGCACTGCCAGGAGCCAAAGAAGTCAATTCCCACAGCGACTCCAGGTCCCATTAAGATCTAATACTCCCACATCTCACCGCCTTGTTTTCATCCCTGCGGTCACTGCCGCAGACCTCTTATTTATCAGCTGAATTCTGCTTACATGTCTATGTAAATTCACCATTAGCGACGTGGGCCGGTTGCTTTGGCTTCACTGGGTGGATGGAGTTAGAAAACACTCATCATTTGGAAGTGTCCAGGGTTTACTGTGTTGGTTTGTTAATGTAGTATTACGAGATCATGCCATGTGGGTGTATCATGTAAAAAAAACAATCTATTTGCATATGGAAGATTTCTTTAAAATGAATGTCTAGCCTTTTAGAAATGTGCTATAGATGAATTCAACGTGATTCATTCTAACTGAAATATTTACAGAAGAGCAAGACAAATGAATAGGACGATAATACGCATTGCTTGATGAGGGATTGATAGTTTACGTCATATAAGGGAAACATTTTTTTTACATTTTTAAACCATTTTGCTGCCTTA
This sequence comes from Triplophysa rosa, assembly GCF_024868665.1. Taxonomy (NCBI): domain Eukaryota; kingdom Metazoa; phylum Chordata; class Actinopteri; order Cypriniformes; family Nemacheilidae; genus Triplophysa; species Triplophysa rosa. The sequence continues at coordinate 1,927,002 of NC_079893.1, forward strand.
AGATCTCATTTCAACGTAATGTTTTACATTAAAAAAAGTCTTTATTTTACTTCAACTCATCAAAATAAGTTTCATGCTATGTTTTTCATGCAACTTTTTTTTATGCGTTACGTCAGTTATTGACGTAAATTAAATAGTTACTTATTAAATTAAATAAATTAAATTAAATTAAATACTTATTAAAATAGTAAAATAGCAAATTGAAATAACTTGTAAAGACAATTTTTTTAGAAGAACTTATTTGAACAGTCAAAATTATAACAAACAAAAGTGACCTGGTACAAAAATCAGACAAGCATTATAAAACACAGCTTTGAGGTTTTTTTTGTTCTTTGTTCTAGACCTCTTGAAGAATTGGTTTGACTTGGGTGTAAAGCTATCAGTGACTGCGGGTGGATGTTTGCTCTCTATCTCTCCTGCAGTTCACTTATCTAACTTCAGTTTGCCCTTGAATGTGCAGCGACTCAATAGCTGAACCCAAATGACAGTCGGCTATCACCGCTCGGCCCCCGCTGCCACGCCAGCCATAAAATCTCCCGTCCATCGCGGTCCCTCTGGACTCGAACAGTAAACATCTTATCACCTCTCTGTCCTCCATCACACCATCTAGATAATGGAGCAGAAGGTCAAGCCAAGGCTGAGGTCTAATTCCTGGAAAAAAAACAACGTTTCTAAATACGAACTGTATTTTAATGCAAGCGTGACGCAACAGAAATCTGTGTTCCCACACGCTGCTTGTCGGTCTGGTTTGAAAACCTCAGCACTCGTCGCTTTACATTTACATTTAGTCATTCTGAAGCGACAAATGAAATGAGAGAGCGTTTAACATTATTGTGCAAGTTCTATTTAGATTCTGTTGGAGCTTCTTCTGATTTAAATAAATGCACAAAAGTAGTGATTGTCTCGGAGTGAAGAAAGGAAATATCATCCGTTGTGTTTCATGGCAGGATTATGATGCTCTCTCTCATCTGAGACCTTCACAACAGATAATCCGCCGCTCGCCGCCGGCAACACTAGAGAGAAAAGAATTCCTCATGATATTTCCATCTCTTGAAAATCCATTTAAAAGTGTGACTCTGTTTAGCAGTTCTAATGGTGCCGTGATTCATCTATTCCAAACATTCCTATCTAATGAGTAATTAGGAATCTGATCCTACACGCCGAGGCTTTACATGCTAATTGAGTTTAAATCTCAGCGATTGTTTGTGGCAGTCAAATCTGAAGTGCGATGTTTTATTTATTTTTTTCTTGATTGCTTGAGAGGTGGAATAAATGGCGGTTGCTGGGCTTCACAGTAGCGTATCCGGCGTTATGCCTAAACAGATTTGTTTAATCTGCATCTCTGATTATAACGGTGTCTTCATACAGCCGAGAGAGAAGACGGAAATTCTGCATCCATAGCCAAATCCAGCCAACAGAGCTGTGGGAAGCTGGTGCGCATGAGTTGAATGCTGATATCACCTGATTTCTATGCGGCTTAAGTCTCTGGCTGTGTCTGAATAGATGTACAGAGCTGTTCGAGGCTCTTGACTGTATCCATGTACACCAACATCTGATTGCATCATACACACACACTGTTACATACACTACCTGCACTAATGTCAATTCCATCAGCCATTTATTGCCATTAAATGATCAAAGAAAAGCTTTTGTGTTTGTCAAACGTTTGTGAAGTATGTTGATCATTTAGTGGTGTTGTGTTCCTTAAAACTGGAGGTATAGGGTCACACTGTAAAAAAAGATTTGAGCATTGGGTCAAAAATGGACAAACCCAACCGTTGGGTTAAATTAACCCAAAAATGTTTAGATTTGGGCCAAAAATGGCTTCAAACAACCCAGCATAAGTTAATTTACAACCCAATCGTTGGGTTTGTCTATTTCTGACCCAATGCTGGTTTGAAATAATCCAATATTTTTAGAGTGAACCCTTGCGAAAATGAACCATGGTTTTACTACAAATACAACTAACATGATTACTAAATCATGTATTAAGCATGGTTGTGCTACCGTGACCAAAGTTTTACCGTAGTATGTGTAGTAAAACTGTGTTTATAATACAGAAAGTAGACCGACGGTTCGGGGGCAGGATGAAACGTGGGCACCGTTTTATTTTCTCGGTTCATCTTGTTGAATGACCTTTATTCAGCTGTGACCTAACGGTAGAGAGTCGTGAGTTAAAGCCGCTTGGATGTGAAGGACATTGAGGTGTGCAGGGTTTGTGCCGTACAGTTGAACTCTTTGGTATTTTATGCCAAACGCTCTTGAATGATCAGTCACCTGAACGTTGAGAAAGTTTGTGTGTTTGCCGTCAGAAGCCTGAGACCTGCTGCATCAGGTTAAAATGACTTTCTCTCTTTTGCATGTCATACATTTCTTCTTAATGACTTCAGAATGCACACATTCCTGTAAGTGCTCTTTACTGAAAGAGCCGATCAGCTTTCTTAGCGCTCTAGGCAGTAACAACTCTAATTAAGAATGATTTTAATGGATTTTTCATGTGGAGTCTGAGGGTTAAAGAAAGCAAGGTCAACAGAAATTGTGCAGACATCATGTCAGACTAAATTAATTTTCACATTTTGAATATTGTTTAAGACTCGCTCACATCAAGGATAGTAATGATAACTAAAAACATTGAGGATACTTTTAAGAGAAGAGTGAAGTCCACGTCATAACTGTTACAATAGATACAAAGCAATGATATTGTTGCGATCACGATTTTCTTCCAAGCCGATAAACATTTAACGGAGTCTTCTCCTTTTTTAATGCATCTCTGTGGCAGAATTACAGCGCCACACACTGATGTGACGTGTGTACTACATCGTTTTGAGTCGGTTTAGCGGTTTCGTGTGTACGCAGATATTTCTTGAGACGACGCCGTGAAAAGGAAAAATAAGATCGGATAGGGAAAGCTAAGAATGGAAGAGGAAAGTTTAAAGCAGCTCAGCATTGACAGCTGCTGGTTTTGGATGAGGTGTCCTGCTGTGAGTTTTCTAGAAAGGTTTGAATTCAAAGTTAAAGAGAACGTAAGCTTTAATGCATATTGTAGCTTTAATAATGAATTATATATATTTTTCCCAGCTTTCATGTACTGCTGTTCTAGCCTTGACTGAAACACCACTTTATATAAACAGCATGTAAAAACAGTTCTGGTCACTCATGAATCGAGAAGCAATAATTTCCAGTTGTGCTTTTCCAAAAATCCAAGCTGTAGATTGTAGCTGGGTCGTACAAGTTAATGTCCACTTGTGTACGTAAGTTCTGTATGTTTGTGTTGGTCTGTAGCTGTCAATCATTGGGCTGTTGGATGGTGCCCTGTCTGTATTTCATCAACCTGAAAACTCTTCATCAAACTCGTTTTTTTTAAAGAATGACAGTGTGAGTTTCTTTCCCCCGACACCTGAGGCTGAGGTGTTGCCGGGTCGCTGCTGTGTGTATTTCACACGGTTAATTGAACGTAATGAAAAACCTGTAGAAGCGTTGTGGAGTAAAAATAGCGAGCAGTGTTGAATCTGGCTGAGAATAAGAAGCACCTCCAGCGCTGTGTGTTCAGAGAGGACTCGGATTGAACGCTGCTGGAAAATTCTCTTAATTACCTTGAAAAAGGCAAGAAAACTTTTATTTTTTATTATGTCAAGTTAAAACAATGACAGACCGTTTTGATGTCTTATGTTGATGTAGCGCTTCCATCAAAGAAATTAAATATGCTGCAAATGTGTTTATTTTTTTCTTTACAGTATAAATGAAGTTGACTGACTGAAGTTGAATAAACACTCTGTGTGCTTGATGATGAAAAAGAAAAAATCTTCTGGTAGAGCGTTAAAACCGACGAGCGATAGGAAGACCCGCCTACGATAACGATTGGCTGCGCTACGTCAAGATTGGCTGCGCTGTGGGCCTGCAGCTGCAGCTCGTTACTCTTGCGATAGTGATAGAAGTCAAGGTGTGTTTGTTTGTTCACGGCATTTCAGTGATGAATGTTCTATAAACGGTGGATATAACGCTGGATTTGGAGATGGTTTGAAACTGATGGATAGAGCGGTCCCAGCTAAAAAGATGCCAGACATGAACCGCACGCGGTAAGTCAAACTAAGTCATATGTCTGTGTTTTGTTGGCAATGGGTGCGCACGTGCTTTAGTTCCGCCCCCCATCCCCCCCGCATGCGTCGTATGTGTTTGGAAATAAACGTACAGCTGTATCTGTCTTTTATAAATGTGATCAAACTAAAGACACTACGGGTATTTGAAGGGTATGATACTATTCTGTAAGTGCACAAGATTATGATGAGATATTCAGAAACTGTCTGAGTTACGTCGGGTACACGAGAGCAGAAATGGAAAGCTAGCACGATATCAAGCAAACTTCTCTCCCGGGTGGGAGAAAATTTAATCTTACGGTTAGCGATCGTAAACCAACAATTTCAGTTTAATGGGCCTCACATAAAGGAACCGCCGCAGGAAAATCCTCGGAGTCGAGCGGTAACGTTTGTACTCCGCCGCATTCCAACAATAGACTCTTTTTCTTCACGATGGATTGAATACGATCTGAAGCGTGCACAGCAATGAGAGGCTTGTAAGATGTACGGTGAAAGCATAGGTTTGGCTTTGTATGTGTTGCGTATGAGTTGTATTTCTCCCCGGTGGGTCTTGAAGTCTACGGCTGACGGGTGGGGAGCTACAAACATGCGAGAGTCTTTAAAATCAGATTAAAATTCCTCCAATAGTTCCACGGTTGTCGTACGGCTGCCAAGCAGTTCAACCGCAGCCAAGAGATAATATTAAACACAGCAAATCTTCTATAATCGCTGCAGTAAACGGGAGGCCGGGGAAGTCTTGTAAATGATACTTTCTCTAGTAGCCGACGGCGTGTTATTTTTTTGCAGCCGCAAACTGTCAGAAGATGCAGGATTAGTGTGCTTTTATTTCTCTTGTGGTAACATAAATTGTTCATGACCTTCAAATAATGTACAACGAGCTTGAATTAAAATTGTGTATAAAGTTGAATTGTGTGCATGTCTTATAAGAAACAGAATCAAGCTTAGCTTTAAGGTCTTTGCACATACAGTCCGGTGTCCCTGAATTGTCAAAACGCCTCTCAAAATGCTTGCTACAGATGCGAAAAACGCAGATAATCGAACCAAGTCTGAATTTTTTTATGACGGACGAAAATATCGGAGGCAGTGTGTAAATGCGATTGGTCGTATTTATTTTTTAATGTGCGGAAATTTCGGACTCAATGTGCAATGGCCTTTAAGAATAAATTAAGGAGGTTTGGAAAAAAACAACACACGACATTACAAAAACAAAGACAGGATCAACAAAATATTGGTAACCGATAAACCTTTACTCAATGCTCAACTAACATTTTCAACTATCTTGTTTTTACTTGGGTAAAATTTCACTTTACTTTTACATTTAATACTTAAGTGCATTCACATTTTGCATTCAAAAACAACTAAAAATGTACACTGTAAAACTTGGCTGTAATTTCGCAGCAGGTTTGCCGGTAATTTACTGTAGATTTAATTTACAAATTTGTTTAAGCATAAACTTAGCTAGTTTATACATTTTTCTTTTATAAAAAGAGACTAAATATGTCAGGTCACTTTTCTTGATATATAAATGTATTGTAATTTAAGAAGTTTTAAATATTTTTACTAGAAAACAAGACAAAAATGCTTAGGAAGAATGTCATTTTTTTGCCTTTTATGTCTGTTCTTGCTTATTTTGAATCTCAAAAGTCAAATTGTTTTAATTTTGATGAAAGTTATTGAAAACAATACTAATTGGAAAGTAGTATTAAGTAGTAATTCAATCTACAGTAAGTTACTGGCAAACCTGCTGCAAAACTACAGCAAAGTTTTACGGTGTATATATGAAATGTAGCGTATAAAACAAGCAATGAAGTATTTTGTTTCCCAAAAAGTACAGATAGTACTTCCCACCTTTGTCAATGTATGCATTATTTACTGTCAGCTTTTTGTGTGTCCATGCATTTGTTCGTCTTTTAATATAAACTGAATATTTTCTGTGTTTAAGTTAAGTTTTCTCCATTTGACACACCTAGAGGTTCTTACAATGGCAGTCATATGCATTAATGGAGACACACGGCTGACACAGATCGACCACGTTGGGTTCTGGTGGTCCTGTCAGCGGCTCTTAATCGGCGGTGGTGATTATCTGAACACGCGCTATTAAATGTCTCATGTGAGACTGCAAATGAATAATCATTGATCAGTAACAAAGCTCTCTTTCGCACATTACTTCACAATCGATCCGTGGAAACCGTTTCCAGCTCGTCATCATCACTTATAATGTGCGGCTTTAGTTTGACCCTTTATAACGCCGTAGATCTTACAGAAGTCAAGTGTTATCACACGTTCATTTATTCACTCATCTGTTTATTCTTAGGCCGTGTTCCAGAGGTGTCGGCGGGTCTCAATCACCATCTGACTTTAAGGTTACTTTATGTAGATTATGAAGTGATTTGAGATCGTACCTGAGGGTAATTTGGGTAAGCAGACATGAATTTGGGTAAGTAGACATCAATGTTTTAAGTCATTAAAAAAGTTAGAAATTGCAGCTTGGTGATGCATGAGGCACATAAACGATAGTACACTTTACCGTAAATTTCAGTCATTTTGTTCCTTCAACTTACCTTTATACAATTCCGTAGAAGTCTGAGCACTTTAGTTTTTAGTTAACTGTTTAGAAGTGTCATGTTTCTCGAGACTGCTGTTATGGGTTAAATCTTCTTGACACGTACTGTATATGAAGCTGTTCTTTGCTCTTTACTCTTTACACATTTGTCACACATCATATGGCATCCTGATTGAAAAGAGCCCATGTTAATTGCTCTGTCACATTATTATCATATTCTGAAATGTTTGTCATTTCCGGGAAAAAATATATATATTAAGAAGTGTAAAATGTAAAAATGTAAAATATTTATATAATTTATAATATGTATTTATATAATGTACATATTTAATATAAATTATATAATACAATATATCAAATTGTATCATTATAATTTAACTTGATAAAATATTAATATGAATATATATATATATATATATATATATATACAGTATATAAACATAGAAAATTAATAAATATAATCAATTATAGAACTGCATAAAGAAGTGTATGTCAGCATAAGTCTTGAAAAAATCTCATGTCTATAGACATGACAGGTAAAACATTGCCAGTTAAGAAAGATGAAATAAAATTAATATAAAACAATTGTCCATATAGTTTTCTCATAGATTTGAATGTGGCAATTTATTGTTATTTTGAATTGTTGAATTAATTGTTGAATTTGTGGTTCGGCTGATAAGATGATAACAAGAACTGCTCTACTAATTGAATAACAGCTCATGACACACACTTTAATCAAATCATGAATGATTAAAAATCCACACGTTCAGAAATGAGATTGTGTGAATTATTCAGCGTGTAGTCTGATTTAGTACCTCCAAATCAGATATGAAGAAAATGAAATTGCTTTGCTGTGATTTCCACACATTTAAGGGAATAAATGAACGCTGGAGTGCATTTACAACTACCTAAATCTATCCAGAATCGGCTGAAAACAAACTCATTAAAGACTTGATGTTCTCACATCATTATTTGACCTGTGTTACCGCGGCGCTGGAGGCTTTTGGATTCATCGCTCCTATCGGCTATAAACCGGTTTGCGTTTGGAAAAGATCCGCAACAGCAGAGCCAATGGATTTAACTCAACTATTCAGGGCGGCTTTGATTTCAAGATAAAATTCAAAGCGCATGGCATTTTGGCAGGTCATCCACACGATAGTGCCAGCTTGACTTTTCCAAATGTGATGTGCGAGAGATTAGATTTGATCCCTTAGATTTTCTTTGGAAAAGGTTGACAGCGTTTTACCGTTGATGCTCATCTGTAATAACAGACAGCGCTTGAACGACACGTAAAGCAATGCCACACACGTGTGCTCTGGGTGCTTGGTTTGTGTTGCTGAGGATGCTTTATGTGGTTGCTATGCTAGCCGGTTGCTAGGCGGCAGTTAGAATGTTAGTTGTTAATATATCTGATTAACCTGTAACCTCAAGCATTTGTTTTTGAAAACACAGAATAAAACGCAAAAGAAGATTCACGCTCATGTTCTCACACGCCTCTCACAGTGACAAACAAATTCTGGAAAATAAGTTATTTTTCTGTCTGTTTGTGTTAATTATATTTCTCTCTTTTCTTTTGTTCATCTCAGCCTCCGTCGCGTTGCTCTTCACATATCTGCTGAGCTCTTCTCTGAGTGTCTTTTGTCTGGCTTCTGTGTGTTTGTCTTTTTGATTCATGACCCGTAATAAATGACCCGTCTGCACCTGTAACGCAAATCAAACGATGAGTAAAAGCTTTTGGATGGAGAGAGTGCTTTCTTTCACAAACACATTCTTCCGTTTGAAGACTAAAACCCAAAAGTCTATAGAACGCGACCTTGTTTTGTGTCTTAACACGTGTTCATGTTGGTCTAGTAAAGGATGTCATTCGTGTTTCGTCACGATGTAATATCTTTTGACTCTCTCTCTTGTAGACCGGGCTGGCTTTCTTCTGGTGCGTCTCGCCCACTTTTATGAACCCGTTGAGTCCTGAAGGATTTGAGGTCGTAATGAAAAGTTTATCTTGACTTTGAGCGCGTTCTGTTAGTGTTAAAATTCGCCGCATTCGAAATTGCCTACTTCCATACTATATAGTAGGCGAAAATGAGTCATGAATAGTATGTCCGAAACCTCAGTGTGCAAAAAACAGTAGGCGAGAAATACCCGGATGGTCTACTGCTTCTGCCGAGCAGGGCTCTAGACGAACACTTGAGACAGGTGGCACTGGTGCTGCCAAGTTATTCATTTGGTGGCACCAGCCCTTAATTTGATAGCATCAGAGTCGTGGGGTGAGGTAAGAAAAAAGAATCACTAAAACTTCATTAAAATGTATTTAATAAATTAATAAATCAATTAGAAATGAATACAAATCATTGTTTATGATTGTATTATTTTTATTGTATATGTAAACTCACTTTACCATATTTAAAGCACATCTTTCTTAAAGCTACTTTCTTACTTTATTTGTTGTGAACGACTCCTATAAGAGAGCACAATTCCTTTAATATCAGTGAGTGTTTTTGGGCCCGTCCGTTGTTGTTTGATGAACATTATAAACAGAGATCTTTATTATGCTGCTGCCCCTTTAAGAGCTCGCGCAATATACTGGAACACGTGTTTTGTTTCCCAACTGTTTGGTCACGAAACTGAATACCTTGACAAGGTTTCTTGTTAATATGGGAATTTTTAGGTTATTTTGTGTTAATATGTCCGTTTCAGAGTAAGAAGGCGTGAAAGAGAACTCTGTTTAGTATTTTGTGCTCAGACTCTCTGGGCGCGCGCATCTCAAACAACCCGCGAGACCTGAAGGCTTTTAGTGATTATTCTTCATGACAGCTGCATTGATACACGTTTGGCTTCTATCAATAGCGACTCACAAATAAAAAGTATATAGCATGATGTATAACGTTTTGTATGCTTTGCAGTATTGTTAGAGATCTTTATACAATAGTTTAGTGCATAAAGTTTAAACACGTGTTTCCTGCATTAGCTTCACAAGCATACAATACTCGCAACACATTTCCTTATCTTTGCTGTTTTGTACCTTAGCAGGGGAAATTCTTGTATTCTGCATATTTATTTAAATTGCGAGATTGGGCGCTTCACTCTTTCGGTCCTTTGCCTCCTACCCGCCAATTACGTCTTTGGGGGCGGGGCCACTGATAGATAAATGAATGGTTGAAGGAGGGGAGATGAAAATGAGTGACTGAATGCGCCGCTTACGCAATATAACATTTCTGCGCATTAAATTTATAATACGCAAAAATTATATATTGATCAGTTTGGCAGTCGCACCGGTGCGACCATTAAGAAAAACTTGTCGCACTGGCGGGAAAAATAGTCGCAAATTGCCACCATTTAGTCGCAGTCTAGAGCTCAGCCCTGCCGCCGAGATTCGTGAGTGTGGATCGGATGGACACTTCTCTATCCCATGATGCCACGGGAGCTGAGCAACGGTCAAATCTCAAAAGTGAGTCAAATAAATATAGCGGAAAACTTTAAGGCGGGCGTCCGTTTTTAATGTAAGTGCCAATAAATGAATTTCTTGTGACTAAATTATGTTTTTATCAACGCTCACGTGTAGGCTGTTTCCTGTTTTCAAGTACAAATGTCTGAAAATTCTTGAATCAAGATGCATTTTCTTGATGAGCAAAATTGTCTAAAAACAAGACTTATTTTCTCAGGTCATTTTGCTCATCAAGAAAATGCATCTTGATTAAAAAATGTTTAGAAATTTGTTCTGCAAAACAAGACAAAAATACCAATAAGAAAGTCATTTTTTGCAGTGTATGCGATTTCGGACACAGCGATTGTTTTTCCAATTACGGATGACAGGATCCATACCACATTTGACTTCTTTGTCTTGTTTATTTTTCAGCTTGGAAATGTTTCGTCGCTACATACAGTAATTGTGTTTATTGTGTGTTTGAATAATTATTCAACAATGTGAAATCACGTTTGTCCCATACAGTAAAACGTTTAAAGATAACTCGAGAAAAACCATAACTGCTCTGCATTTATCATCCATTGGTGTGGACATTCACAAACACATTCTCTTGTGTATTTGACAAATCATCAAACTCTTCTGGCAGATTTGAGATTGAGCCAAAGCTCTCACCGATTTATTTTGTCAAGTAAATTAAAGCTACTGCACGACTTTGTTTATCTGTTTTTAGGACATAAGTGGATTAACAGTCAGTGGTTTGTAAATGCATAAAGAATGTCATAATTATGATTTAATTAATAATTATCACATTATTGTTCACTTCACTGATTTTGAACGCCTCAGGTGACGGATGGAGGTTAACACGTATCGAATAAGGTGACAGGTTTCAATTAATGCGAAATGTAACAAAAAGTCGTTCACTTCCCAGGTGTGTAATTGCGTAGCATGAGCTTGTTAGCACTTTTGGGAAAGTTGCACGTAAAGCAGCATCATACACTATATGTAGATCCTGGAGTTTGAATCTGTCACATCTTTAATTGAATCACACCTCCATTGACACGGCTGTCTTTCTCTTCTGCTCAAACAACACATGAAGTGATCTGATCGAAAACTAATGCTGCTCACAGTTGCTCCTACAACCAAACTTTAATCTTTCTACATGTGCCATAAAATACCTTACAGTCATTTTATTAAGTATACTTTATTTTCAAGTGTGTTATCTAGTATGCATACTAATATCAATGTACTAGCAGTATACTTGTGTTTTATTTCAGTACTACTTGATACCACTTTTTAGTTTATAAAAGTGTACTTTTAAGTGTACTTAAAGTGTAACAGTACTAGAACTTTAAAGTTTACTCACCGTATATAAATGACTACACAAGTACTGTACTTGTGAGTTTTTGTTAAGTTTACTATTTACAGTATATTTACAGGGAATTTAAAGTACAGTTAAATTTGCCTTTTAAGTATACTACTGTGTTCCTATTTAGGTGTTAATTTGTATACTTCAAAGTAAACACAACTACAAACCAAGTATACTTAGAATACTTAATCATACTTTTAAGTATTTCCACATCAAAAGATTGAGGTTAAATATAGACCAAACATATTTAAACTTTTCTGTCAGTATAAGTCAATGGTACATACATATGTTTAATTTGAGGTTTTAATTCATGAGACGTACAGTAGATAAAAGGAAGAGTAAAAGTATACAGTCTTGTTTTAGTTTAAAAGGAGCGTACGAATAGCACACTTGAATAAACTTATTTTTTGTGAGGCAGAAGAAACACTATGAATTACAGTTTTTTGTTATAAGAAAAATATCTGCTTGACTCCAAATCTCAAATGAATGTTTTATGCCTAAGCATTTACTTACGTGAGAAGTAAAGTGGGAAGATGTACAGTCATCCAGACGTTAATAAAATAAAAATATCTCCTGAATGCCACCTGATGCCATTGCTCACGGTTATCCGATGGTACACTTTACAGAGAACACACTGGCTGAGAATTCCTGACCTGTGAGATGTTGTGTATGTAGGATTCAGCGGCGTGTGGTGACTTCAGCTGAGATTCATCATTCTAATACAGGTAGACAGTTTAATAATGCTGCCGATGGCTTGCTGAGAACAGTGGGACGTTTGTTTAACCCAACGCAGTTCAGTCATTAGACTCTGTCTTTAGAGGACTGGATGAGAAAGAACAACACTGCTGTGATGATGTGAACATTACTGAGTTTGTTCTACAGAAGAATGAGCTGTCGAGCCGCTACTTCATTTTCTTACCTCACCGTGTGTTATTCTACCAATAGTGTGAATAATAAACATATGTATTTCTCTTCTGATTCATTTCTTTCTATTCGGTGTAAATTGAGGACTTAAATGAGAGGGTTTAATCTGTGACATATCTTTGGGAAAAAGCAAAAATTAGAGTTAAATAGTTGTGGATGGTGGTTGCTCTAATAGTTTTTCTAATGAAATATATTATAGATGGATTGATGGAAGGACGGACAGCCAGTAGACAGACAGACAGACAGATAGATACACAGACAGATATATAGACAGACAGACAGAGATAGACAGACAGACAGATATATAGACAGATAGATAGACAGACAGACAGACAGACAGACAGACGGATACACAGACAGATAGACGGATACACAGATAGATAGACGGATACACAGATAGATAGACGGATAGATAGACAGATTCACAGATAGATAGACGGATACACAGATAGATAGACGAATAGATAGACAGATTCACAGATAGATAGACAGATTCACAGATAGATAGACGGATACACAGATAGATAGACGGATAGATAGACAGATTAGACAGACAGATAGATACACAGACAGACAAACAGATAGATAGACTGATAGATAGACAGATTAGACAGACAGATAGATACACAGACAGACAGATAGATAGATACACAGACAGACAGATTAGACAGACAGATAGATACACAGGCAGACAGATAGATATACAGACAGACAGATAGATAAGACAGATAGAGAGATAGACAGACAGATAGATATACAGACAGGTAAATAGACAGATATACTGACAGGTAAATAGATAAAACAATAGACAGACAGAGAAGTAAATAGATAAAACAATAGACAGACAGACAGACAGGTAAATAGATAAAACAATAGACAGACAGACAGGTAAATAGATAAATCAATAGACAGACAGACAGACAGGTAAATAGATAAATCAATAGACAGACAGACAGGTAAATAGATAAAACAATAGACAGACAGACAGGCAGGTAAATAGATAAAACAATAGACAGACAGGCAGGTAAATGGATAAAACAATAGACAGACAGGTAAATAGATAAAACAATAGACAGACAGACAGGTAAATGGATAAAACAATAGACAGACAGGTAAATAGATAAAACAATAGACAGACAGACAGGTAAATGGATAAAACAATAGACAGACAGGTAAATAGATAAAACAATAGACAGACAGACAGGTAAATGGATAAAACAATAGACAGACAGGTAAATAGATAAAACAATAGACAGACAGACAGGTAAATGGATAAAACAATAGACAGACAGGTAAATAGATAAAACAATAGACAGACAGACAGGTAAATGGATAAAACAATAGACAGACAGGTAAATAGATAAAACAATAGACAGACAGACAGGTAAATGGATAAAACAATAGACAGACAGGTAAATAGATAAAACAATAGACAGACAGACAGGTAAATGGATAAAACAATAGACAGACAGGTAAATAGATAAAACAATAGACAGACAGACAGGTAAATGGATAAAACAATAGACAGACAGGTAAATAGATAAAACAATAGACAGACAGACAGGTAAATGGATAAAACAATAGACAGACAGGTAAATAGATAAAACAATAGACAGACAGACAGGTAAATGGATAAAACAATAGACAGACAGGTAAATGGATAAAACAATAGACAGACAGACAGGTAAATGGATAAAACAATAGACAGACAGGTAAATAGATAAAACAATAGACAGAGAGACAAAAAGGCAGACAGACAGATAGATAGTCAGACAGACAGATAGACAGAAAGTCTCTCTCTCTGTGTGTGTGTGTCTTTAGAGGAGGTCATGTCGCTGGCCGGACGATCACTTAATCACTGCACCTTCCTCACAATCTTATTGACTTGATCTTGAGATTAAAGGTGTCGTTAGCTGACGCTTGACATCGATCTGTCCTCGGGTCTGTGCACGTGTCATGATGCTGCTGGATTATTACCGCATTCATGCTCAAAAAGCTGAAAAAATGACACAAAGATTTTTGTTTCCCGAGTTTCCCGTGCAACATGTAAGCCCCGTGCTAATGGAGAAACACATGAGACAATTAATGACATGCCAATAGGAGGTTGTTTGAAGCAGTTGAAGAAATCTTCTGTTTGATGAAGGGAATGTGGTGAGAGGTTAGCGGTGTTGGGAGCGCTGCGCTCCATGTGCTGTGAGTTTTCATAGCTTTTGTGTATCTCCATGTGTTTACAACACCATGCTCTCGTAACCACGGCCCGTCCACACGTTAATCCACACAAGTAGGCCACGGAGAATTTCAGAAGTCTCCGGAGATGACTTACACCAGATGGCGAGGCACTCATCCGCTCTCCCACCGACACGCACACATCTTTAAGCAGAAGTGTTTATCTTGTGAAACATTTCCATTTATAAATATTTGAGAAGTCTGAAGGCGCTGGTGCACCGCTCCCAGTGAAAAATCACAAATATTCCAGGCTGTTAAAAGGCCATGAAGATAAAGGTGATGTCTGATGAGTAAAGCACATCATTAGCACTGGTGTACGGATAACCTTGGTATACTTGCAGAGCTTGCGGTTGCGCACACGTCCGTCACGTGTGTTTAGACGAATCCATGTGTGCATTAATGGGTTTCATTCATTGAACATCACACGAGCGGCGTACCGGAGCTCATTTCACGGCACGTTCGGAGAGTTTGTAAATGAAAGTATTGTGATTGAACTTTTAGCTCTAAGTGCTCCTGTCAACAAGCAGTCAGCGTCTCATCATTGGCGTTTCCCGCATGGCTGTGATTGGAAAACAGTTGTGATTTCACGCTCGGTGAAACTGAAATGTACAACGTACAAGTGGCGAGCAAAGTAACGCAAACTCTGTTTAACTTTCAAGTTAGTAAATCAGGGTTGTAAACGCTGTAGTGGGTCACATTTGGTTGGTTTCCAATTAGCAGTGTGTTCCAAGTGTCTGACGCTTCTCAAAAGTTTCAAAGTGTCAAAATAATTGGTGGCAAAATGGGACTATGGTTTTGAAATTCACCGGCACAGATCGAGCTCATCCATCTATGCACAATGCACAAAACCCGAAGCCGTAATGTGTTCGTTCATCTACTCAACTCGCTTGTTATTCACACTTTCGTGGCCTTGGTTTTCATGACATTACTTTTAATTCAGGCTGCTGTATCGCTTCAGAAATTTGAAAATGTAGCTCACAAGATATTTGGACTTATTCTCTCACTGCGTGTTTTGGGCGTTTGGGAGATGAACGTTGTAAAGAAAGAATGTGATGATGAATCATTACTCATATGGACAGGTTTACATTTAGAGAAAGTCACAGAACATTGGCTGCCAGCAGTTAAACATTGAAGAGGATCTGTAATGCTATTGGCAGCCACCTCGCATCGACTGGACATTTTACAAGACGTCGCATTCCCCCGTGTGCAATTGGCAGACGCTTTTATCCAGAGTGACTTCAGGTCATTCAAGGTATAGATTTGATCCATTTATCAATGTTCCTGGAAATCTCACAACGGAAATTTCACAAATGAGATATTAAAGGTTATTAAAGGAGTAGTTCACCCAAAAATAAAAACGTCCTCATAATTTATTTGCCCTGATGCCATTTACAAAAGAAAAACTAATGATTCAGATTTGGTGACGGGTTGATAACCTCAAATCTCATTTGTCATTGAATTTCGTGCTCATATGCGTTTCTTTTGGCTTTAGTTTTGGTAAAATAAACGCAAAAAATGAACAATTTTATCTTACAAATAAATCATTTCGCTTCAGAACACATTTATAAATGACTAAATTATTATTGTTGACTAAAACTAAAAGAAATAAAACATTTCTGTTTTTTTTTAAATATAGGCCTAAACATTATTCGAAAAACGTAAAATAAACCCAAAATATGAACAATTGTATCTTACAAATGAATCGTTTTGCTTCAGAACACATTTATAAATGACTAGATTATTATTGTTGACTAAAACAAAAACTAGTAAAACATTTCTGGGGTTTTTTTTAAAATAAAAAATATATTATTTGAAAAACGTAAAATAAATAAAAATTAGAAATGTTGCTGTAGCAATTTACCAAAATGAGTTTAGGTTTAAGTTTTGGCATAAAAATTATTAACTGGAAATAAATCAAAAGTAAACTGAAGTTAATCAATATTAATTAGCAATAATGGCAATATGAAAAAAGAAGCTATTTATTACCTGAGAGCATCATTGAGAGAATCACTGAGGTTGTGTTATTGTCGAGCTCTTAAGATCTGTGTGAACACACTCATAAAAATAAAGGTTCTTCACAACCATTTTTGGTTCCACAAACAACATTTATTCAGTCAAAGGTTCTTTAAAGAATCATTTCTTTCTTCATTTTTATAATCTGAGTTAAAGAGTGTACTGTGGATTATTTCTGTGTTTTTCTTTATGTGATCTAACACCTCAGACACTGCGTGTGGTCAGGCAAACACATGTCATCTGTTATGATGCATGCGTGTCTTGTTCTCCTCTTGTCTTTGGAGAGTTCATGTTTCAGCTCTCTGGTGTGATGTGATAATGGAGTGCATTTCTCTCATCTCTTCTCTCTTCATGCGTGGGCCGGATGGACTCTCTCTCTCTCTCTCTCTCTCTCTCTCTCTCTCTCTCTCTCTCTNGTGTCATTGTCAATCTCAGATTCAATAGGCTTTTGAAGTATCTTTTCATCTCATGTTAGAAATCTTCAGTCATGTCTACCTGAACCAGGTTACAAAAAATCAAAATAGCAAAAATGAAACGACTCCAAAATCCCGGTTACATTTCCATAAAAAGCAAACAGATTGCAATCATCTCCTGCGCTATTGTTAATTGTACCGTGAACTAATCAGCAACACAAAATGCCATTTTATTGTGCCAGCTAGATGGAAATTAGCAGGAATATTTGGCAAAAGGGAACGAGTGCTGAAAGGCAGGCGATGTGTTTTACATGTGCAGCTGCTCTGGCTTGTAAAACAATGTGAAATGATGTAGGTTGTATTGTGTTTTAATACAGAGGAAACAATCAGGGTGGTTTAGGATTTATGACAGCGTATAAGCAAACCAGCGTCAGTCCACATTGGCACGAGTTCTGGGCAAAGTTTAAGAAATGTCTCGGTGGTTTTGTGTTCACACGATGGAAGTCAATGGGGGTCAGTGTTGTTTGGTCACCAACGCTCTTCACAATATCTTCTTTTGTGTTCTCATTCACAGTTGTACCTCTATCCATGCGGTGTGTTTATACTTTTCTCCATTATCAATCCCCCATGCAAATGGGCTTTAGATCTCAGTGGCACACATGAAAGGTGAACCTTCATGGTCTAACCACAAGAAGCCAAGCATCTCCCATCCAAATATTCTCCTCACGGCTGTATAAGCCCCCACAGCTTGATGAAGGTAGAAGATTATGTGATGATCTGAGGTTTGTGGTTCGTTACAATTGGACTAAAAGATTGTAAGATGAGCGTAAAACGACAGCATAATACGCTTGGTTTTGCCATTGGGTGCAATCGCTCTAAACACACCCGGTTGCCTATCCCTTGGTTTCAGCTGTTCCAACCTGTCACCCTGAGCAGATGGTTTAGATTCCCTCTCATCCACGGAGAGCGTTTCTGAACCTCAGACCAAGTCTGTCAGAAACTTAAAGCTAGAATTAAATGCGCAGACTCCCATCACCCCGAAGGACTCTGAGAGACAAGCGGATGCAGGAACAGAAAACCTTCTTGACAGCCAATTAACACATTCTTGTCGAAAATAGAAATGCCGAGCATTATTAGAAAAACAAAGCGGGATGAGATGAATAGACAGGAAGACGCCGTCTGGTTGGGGACTCTTGCTATTTCAGTGGATGTCCATCACCACACCTGCTGGCAACCACGATGCATGCAAAGAACATTACTTAAGTTCTTACAGTGCGGTCTGGTGTGTCACTGCCTGGCATCCAGTCATAACAAAGCTTAGAAATAGTAATAGCACTCATCACTGTTCATCCGGTGTGGATGTTTGTTCGGTAACACGAGGCAGGTGGCAGATAAATGGTTAAATGAGTAAGCTGTTGTATCTCACCCTGTTTTATTTTGTGTTAAATGGGGCGTTCGAAACTGAACAAAAGTTTAGCCATGAGACTCCGAAATTCACAGCGCCTCTGTCACTTCCCAAAAATCCGACCGCAATAATTTGGACCATATGATGGTCTTTATAGAAATAAATTAAAATCCCATGTTTTCTATTTTAGAGAAACTTTCCTCCTCATGCATAGAATGCAGACGCGGGACTTGAGAAGTGTTCATTCATTTACTTATATTGTGAATTTGTCAGATGCTTTCACTTATTCACCCTCGTGTTGTTTAAAACCTGTGACTCTTTCTTCTGTGAAACACAAAAGAAGATATTTTGAGAAATGTCTCAGC
>NC_079893.1:1945891-1952007 GCF_024868665.1 Triplophysa rosa
AGAGAGAGAGACTGACACACACTTAACACAGTTGAAATGTGTCATTAACATCAATTGCTTCCATATTGTTTCTATTTCTGTCATGTACACAAACTTCATGATGATTGAAATGCTTCATTTTACAGTGAAATTACAGCGTCATTAAAACAGTGAGTAAATATTTTCTTTCTTTGTTGTTTCAGTGGTCACATCTGCTGTTGTTTAGAGAAACTGTGTGTGTGCGCGTGTCAGTTTAAGCTCAATTCATTTGTTCTATTTGTTTGTTTGTGATATTTTTGTCACATCAGAAACATTTAATAGATTTGTCTAAATCTAAATCAAATAAATGTGATTAAAAGAGGTTTTTCTTTAGCTCTGCGTCTCCACTCGCCTTTAAAAACAAAACTCATATTTCAGCCCCTTCAGAAACAAAGAAAAACAGAGCGTTTGCTGTGTTTGGTCTTGTGGTTTGGGCTTTGTTGTTCTTTGACGCTTTAATTCATGTAAGTCCAATTTATAATCAGCAGCTCCAGAAAAGAAGGTTAAGATAATACGCCGTCATTCTTTTCTCAACATTCTCTGTTTTCTTTGGTCACCGTTGATGTCACAGCCATTAAAGCTCTAAAGATGTCTCTGTCTGAACTGTGAGTTCCATCTGAAGCAGAATCAGGAAACTCACACTGCAGCGTTTGACCTCCACACATAAGGACATGTTTCCATTCTCAAAAGAATATTTTATCACTGAGTGTTTTCTCAAACCAGGCGCGCAGATGGCACTGGGGACGGGTGGGACATGACCCCCTCAGATTTCGATCCGTCCCCCTCACTCTCCCTACGAAAGGTGACAAAATCAGTAAATCTGAGGAATAATCCGGGTTTCCGGTATGTACATTAGCCTCTTAATTATTTTGCCGTCAGAATCGGGTCGGGGCTGACGCTCAATAATAATCTACCGGTCACATAAGGACACGTTCTCAATCCACCACTGACGTTTACGTTCTCTGCTCTCGGTAGCTGTGTCCCAATTCAGGTGCTTTGAAGGCTGCATTTTAAGACCGATTGCGTCACAGCAGCGAGACTGAAGGCCGGTAAGGCTGTCCTGATTCAAAGGTTGCTTCAAATGCAGCCCCAAAATGCGACCTTATTTGCGTGGGGTTTTAAGGATTTTAAGGATAGAACGAATGTAACCTTCACAGCCTTTGGGTATCCCGAGATTCATTGCACGCCTGTAACGGCTTGAAATTTTTTAATAATCATTCAAAACTTAATTGGGACACAGCTGATGTGTGTGCTGCTGCTAGCCTGCTACGACCGGCTCTCACTAAATCCTGGTGTTTTGAGTCAGATCCGTGGGCGTGGCTTGTTGGTTTTGACCAGAGGTGGAAAAAGTACAAAAATATTACACTCAAATACAAGTACTACTACTTTGAGTAAATTTTAAACAAACTACTTTTCACTTTTACTTGAGTAGATTTTTTGACTGGTAACTTTACTTGTACTCAAGTACAATTTCATCAAAGTAAAAGTTACTTAGTTACTTTTTAAAAGCGGGGGGAGACCTGTTTTGTGCAACACCAACATTAGTCATAGTGCCTAATTTTAAATACAGGTACATCTCAAAAAATTAGGATATCGTGAAATAGGTCAATATTTTTTGTCACTCATTTCAGAAAGTGAAACCCACATATTATACAGATTCATTACACATAGAGTGAAATATTTCAAGCCTTTATTTCTTGACATTTTGATGATTATGGCTTAAATTCAGTGTCTCAGAAAATTAAAATATTACATAAGATCAATAAAAAAAGGATACTTTAAGCAGAGATGTCAGGCTTCTGAAAAGTATGTTCATTTCTATGCACTCAATATTTGGTTGGGCCTTTTGCATGAATTACTGCATGAATGTGGCGTGGCGTGGAGGCGGTCAGTCTGTGGCACTGCTCAGGTGTCATGGAAGCCCAGGTGGCTGTGATAGCGGCCTTCAGGTCTTCTGCATCATTGGGTCTGGTGTCTCTCATCATAGAGTCTCTGTGGGGTTCAGGTCAGGCGGGTTTGCTGGCCAATCAAGCACAATACCACCATGGTCATTGAACCAGCTTTTGGTACCTTTGGCATTGTGTGCAGGTGCCAAGTCCTGCTGGAGAATGAAATCTGCATCTCCATAGAGTTGGTCAGCAGCAGGAAGCATGAAGTGCTCTAAAACTTCCTGGTATACGGCTGCGTTGACCTTGGACCTCAGAAAACACAGTGGACCAACACCAGCAGATGACATGGCACCCCAAACCATCACTGACTGTGGAAACTTTACACTGGACCTCAAGCAACGTGGATATTGTGTCTCTCCTCTCTCCCTCCAGACCTGGGCCGGCCCGGGGTGGAGTTGACTGATTTCCAACTAAGGAAATGCATACATTTACTTTTCATCTGAGAGAGACTTTGCGTTACCCCTGTGTTTTCTGAAGTCCATCAGTCAACGCGCCATCTACCGAGGACATTTTAGCTGACCTTCTCCTGTCAAGCTTTATGAATCGCCTGATTTCATTTTCCAGCAGGACTTGAATAAATAATAGGCTTGAAAATATTTCATCTATGTGTACATCGCATTCTGTATTAATGTGTGTGTTTCAGAGCTTTTGCGACAATGATGGAAAAAAATAAAGAATTTTTTCGATGAAATGTCAATTTTTTTTAGACTGTACCTCGTGTTAAAAACGGGTTACAAGTGCATGCCACACTGGCAACATAAAGTAAAAATATCACAACTGCGAGAATCCTATAGCAGAATGATTCACGAAACCAATTTCTTAACCAATCAATAATTTTCCTTCAGAAGGAAAATTAAGCCTTAGAAAAGATTGTAAGCCTTATTTTCTAAATAAATATTCAATGGTACACACTGCTAAGTTTCAGCAGTGAAACCACATATAATGGTTCCACGTGTGTACGGAACGAGAGTAAATGTGATGATTTACCGTTGTAACCTGATCGTTACCATGGCAACATGTTCGCCGTTGATCGCAGTGAACAAGAAACATGAATCCCAAGAGTTTAATCGGTTTGATACGTATCTGCTTTGTTCGGCCAAAGACTAGTTAAGTGAGGCAATTTGAACTAAAACACAGACAGACACGCTTTATGTTCAGAGCTTCACAGCGCGCTCTCTCTCGCGGTGTTGCCATGTTTACGTATTTTTAAGAGCTTCGCATCTGTTGTTTAGTCTTTTCTTATGAAGCCGCAGATACATTATATAGTTAATAAAGTGAACAGTTGCGCGTAGTGGTTTTTTGCCTTATTAAATGTGTCGATTTGTAGGTTTATTTTGGGCTTGTCATTGTGTGCTGTTCTTATCAACAATATGATCTGGCAACACAGTCATTTCCCGGCAGGGCTGGTGAGGCTTTCAAAATGCATGAAATACAAACACATTTTCTTATGACTTTCTTGCACCGCGCTTACAGAAGAGAGAGACATATGATGCACGTTTAAATATGTCATTAAAGCAGAAGTTGTTCAGTTCGGTTCCATTCACACTGCGTAAATGTGGTGCAGACACATTAGTGAACCGTGCGTCTACAAAACCAGATGAAACACTTAAACTCGCGCCCATTATTCACTGGAGTCATTTCCGGTCGCGTTTTTTTCCTTGCAATGCTTTCATTATTTTTTTACTCGGTAACGGATGTGATTTTAAATATAACGAAGTACAATACATCACACAAATCATACTTAGGTACAAGTAAAATTACAGATTTTAAAAGCTACTTAAAAAAGTACAAGTACACAAAAAACCTAATCCATACAGTAACGCGAGTAAATGTAATTCGTTACTTTCCACCTCTGGTTTTGACTAAATCTTTGGTGTTTCAAGTCTTACGAAACCTTTACCCTAACCCACACCCTAACCCTAACCTTACTCTAACCATCTAAACTACCTATGATTGTGAAAATTGACGAAAAAGCACATTTGGGTGATGACGTCAGACTCGAAACACCAAGGATTTAGTGAGAGCTGTCGGTACATGATCCGGGATGCCTGCACGATCTGTCCGTGCATGCGCATAATGACGTAGTAGAAAACGCGCATGCGCAAATGATAATTATATTTTGCGATGATTTACGACACTGCACGATCTGTTCCACGCTTGCGCACCTTTGTACCGCGACTTTCACTACTGTCCACCTCTGGTCTCTTCTGTGTGCACACTATGCGTTCTTTCAAGTCATTTCCATTGTCAGTTTGAAATACTCTGTAACGTTTCCCCAGACTTGTTTGTAGTTCTTTCTTCATGTAAGTGCAGATAGTCTCGGCAGAAATGCATATTATGTTCCTTATTGTCTTCTGTAAACACCATTGAAGGGATTATTTTCCACATTTAGATTATATAGATAGATATATTAGCCTATATAGACCCATACTAATACAAAATTACTCGATTTAAAGTTAACTAATATTAGCAGCTTTTAATAAAAAAACGACACAAACCGTCTTTGACAATACTACTGACCTCAGATCGAAACACAGCAAGTTAAGTAGGCCTAATGCCATGCAGCAATGAATCGCGAAGGGGAGTATGGAGGAAACTGAAGGTTTGCAGTGACAGACTCTCAAGACTCAGACTTTATTCCACATGTAACCAAAATCGTGTATGTTCATGTAACAACTCCTTTATTATTTTGGATTAGCAACCACGTAAACACATCGTAATGCATAGCGTAAGCTACATTTTAAAACATCAAAATAGACCCGCCATGAACTGTTAAATGAAAAACACAATGTAGCCTACAAAAATATGCCACCAGTTGTGCCTCCTGGCAGTCAAGTGTTTCATCGCATGCGTGATACCAATAATCCCATCTGCGCCCCTGCTCTGAACACATCTGTGTGAGTGTGTTCACTTTATTTACTGATCTTTGATAAAAACCTGAATCCTGACCATTCACCAACACTTTAAAGTGACCAAAAGTCAAAATGCTCATCATTCATTCTCTCGTGTGGTTGTAAATCTGTATATGAGTCTTTCTTCAGTGGAACACAACAGAAGATATTTGGAGAAAAGTCTGATTATCAACGTTCTCATACAGGTTTGACATGACAAGAGGATGAAGAAAGTATTCTCGGTTTTGGCTGAAGTGTTTTTCTACGCTGTGACTGAACGTGCCCGACAGATGAAGCGTGTGAGCTGCTGTCACTCTGGATCTGGTCTTTCACGTGATTCTGTCCTGTATTTTCAGGATGTCGACACACTGGTGTCCAGTTCAAGTTCCAGTTTTAATATCAGAGATGTTGGAGCGGTTCTGGTTTGTGTTGTTTTTGTTTGATGATAATGTCTTCACAAGAGTTGTGGATGTGAACAGCTGGTGTGCTCATAAAACTCTTTATGAATCAATCTGTGTGTCAGGAGATCATCTTGGTTATGGATGTAACCTCAGTTCCCTGATGGAGGGAACGAGACGTTATGTCGAGCCGACAGATGGGGTTCGTCCCTGAGAACCAATCGCTTCCGACTTAGAAAAGGCCAATGAAAATTGGTGAATGAAATTTGCATGCCGGGCTCTGCCCCCGGATATCCGGGTATAAAAGGGAGACAGCGTGCCTCATTCATTCACCTTTGTTCTGAGGAGCCTCAGACCTCTCACAACTGCTGCAGTGGGCAGCACGTGTTGTGGCAAGAAGGACACAACGTCTCGTTCCCTCCATCAGGGAACTGAGGTAACATCCGTAACCAAGACGTTCCCTTTCTGTCGGTCTCTCGACGTTGTGTCGAGCCGACAGATGGGGTTCCTATGGAAAACGCCACAACACTGTGCCCTGTCACAATCTCTAGCGAAGCAACGGTGACTGGCCTGGGCGTGTCAGCCGTGAGCGCTACCGCGAAATTGTAACCTACCAGTGGGTAGGTAGGGGGTCCCAGAGCTTTCTTGAAAGGAGGGAAGGCCCCTGCCTTCGGCCTCACAGGCGGCGGCCTTGTTTCTCTAACAGCGAGAAGCAGCCTGGTACTGTAAGGCCACTGGGTAAGCGCTACTTCCTCAAGTGGGGGATGCGCTACAGAGACCACTTCCTACCGGAGGGAGGAGTTTAGTGGAGATACCAACATGGTCTCACCGATGGGGGAGAACTCATGGGAAGAATGTGC
>NC_079893.1:1956047-1963579 GCF_024868665.1 Triplophysa rosa
TTGTTTTTGCACGCACACCTCTGTTTACAGACTCGCAATGCTTTTGGCCGAATTTCAGCGCAAAAAACGTGTCAAAAGTGTAAGCGTGGAAAAAACGGAGGTCAGAAGAATACAGATCATAATTATTTGACGTAATATGAAGTTGCCGTTTCACAACACATGAATTACGCTTACGAAAAATGATACAATGCTGCAAAACTTGTTTTCTTTCGCTTGCAGCTTGATTTACACCTTTACAACTTTTTTGCGAATGCAAATTTATTTTACGCTTGCAATGTCACGTACGCTTTTACAAATGTTATCCTGCGCATGCAAATCTTTTAGGCACTAATTTACCTTCATACATTTACCGCTGAGTTGCAGGAGGGCGGTCCTCACCCTACTTCCTAAGAAAGAAGACCTACAGGAGATTAAGAACTGGTGGCCAGTGACCCTGCTTTGCTCTGACTACAAACTGCTGTCAAAGGTATTAGCCACGAGGCTGAAAAAAGTGATTGAGCAAGTAGTTAATGTCGACCAGACGTATTGCATGCCTGACAGGCAGATAACTGATAGCATTTTTTTAATTCGGGATGTTTTGGACCTCTCCAGCTCATTATGTTGTGAACTTGGTCTGACTTCAATAGATCAAGAAAAGGCGTTCGACAGAGTTGAACATCAGTACTGATGGGAAACGTTAGACACGTTTGGTTTCAGCTCTAGTTTTATCGCCATGATCCGGGTCATGTATAGTGACTTTGAGAGTCTACTCAAGATTAACGGTGGTTTGAGTGCTCCTTTTAAGATCCAGAGGGGAATTAGGCAGGGCTGTTCATTATCAGGCATGTTGTATTCCCTAGCCATCGAGCCTTTCCTTCACAAATTAAGAATGCTTCTTACGGGAATAACTTTACCTGGTTGTGATTCAGTTTTTAAATTATCCGCCTATGCTGACGATGTGGTTGTGCTTGTTCAAAGTCAAAATGATATTAATTTCCTTGTAAAATGTATTAACGATTTTGGTGTTTTATCTTCTGCTAAAGTCAATTGGGAAAAAAGCGAAGCCATAGCTGTTGGGGCACTTTACCAGGTGGGTTATCTTGGAGCAGGGGTGGTTTTAAATATCTTGGTGTTTATCTTGATGATGACTCTTTTTTTGTGCAAAAATTGGGACAATGTTTTAGAAAAAGTTGAAGGATGTCTTAAGAAATGGAAATGGATTTTACCTCACATGTCTTTCAGGGGGCGCACTTGGTGTCATCTATGTTGTGGCATCGTTTGATGTGCACGGATCCTCCGCCACAGCTGCTAGCCAGAATACAGGCAGTTCTGGTTCATTTTTTTGGGACCGTTTGCATTGGGTCCCGCAGGGCATACTGTTTTTACCGAAGGAAGAAGGAGGACAGGGACTTATTCATATCCCCAGCAGGGGCGCTACATTTCGACTCCAGTTCATCCAGAGACTGCTTGTTGGACTATTTTGAGTCAAGATGGAAAATGGCGTCTTGCTGAATCCTTATTTCTGATGAATCTAAACACTCAAAAACTTGGTAATCTTCCAAAGTTTTATCATCGACTTTTTACTGTCTGGCAGATGTTCCACAAACAAAGGACGAGTTCAAATTCCCTGTCGTGGTTGTTAAAAGAGCCAGTAGTACATGGAACACGTTTTAATGTTGAATTCACAGCAGGACTATTGTGCTGCAGCGTTTTCACTCGGCTGGAATTGTTACTCTGGGTCAGGTTGGTGATCTGTGTGGCCCTCATCTGAGTAATGCTGAAGAACTGGCCTCTCGGGTGGGAGTCAGGTCCATCAGGACTATAGAGCATTTGCTGAACATTTGGAAGTGCGAACTCACAGACATTGAACTTTCTTGTTTAAATGAATACTGTAATGGTCTCTGTCAACCCAATTATAATGACCCTTTTCCTGAATTGTTTCTTGATCCTGATTTTAAAAACTTTTCTGGTCAGTTTTTGGAGCTAAGTGAAACTCTTATGAGTAGACTAGATGATATGAGTGGAAAAAATATGTATAAACTGTTTGTCAAGATACTAAATAAGGTTAAACTCTACTAAAGAAAGTGGTCGGGCTGACACTCCTTGGAGAGGTCATTTAGGGCTTGACAACGAGATCAGACCTGTGTGGAGAGCATTATACAAACCACCGTTAATAAAGAAATGTGGAGATCTGCAATGGAGAGTGCTGCATGGAATTGTAATGCATTTGTTTCTGTCATCAATCCTAATGTAAGTGACGAATGTCTTTTTTCTTTACAAAGGGAAACAGCATTTCATTGTTTTTTGCATTGTGGGAGCCTTTACTCACCGTTTATATTGTTACAGCAGATGTTCTCAACGTTTGGAGAAACATTTTCTAGAGAGATGTTTATTCTAGGATTTAAATACAGTCAGAAGTGTAGATTCTAATGTCAGTTGTTTCATTTTATTTTAGGCCAAGCAAAAATGGCCATCTACATTAGTAGAAAGAATAAGATCAAGGCGTCCTTTGATTACGAAGCAAACATTGTTTTTCTTAGAATGATGAAAGTAAGATTGAAATTTGATTTTACTTTTTATAATGCTACAAACAATGTTGAAGAGTTCATGCTCTTATGGTGTTATAGGGATGTTTTGTGCTCTGTTGTGGAGAATGTTTTACGTTTTGAAGTGATTTTTTTATTTTTCTGTAATACTATATATTATTTATATTTCTTATGTAAAGAAATCAATTTTGTAGAAATAAAGAGGTTTCAAATCTCAATCTCTCTCTCTCTGGAGGAGTTTATTTGTAAATGTGACAGTGAATCAAATCTCTCTGTACAGTTACGGCTCCTGGCAGCTTCTCTCTCTGGTCCTGGTTCACTGCGCAGGTTTCTCTTTGTTCCGTTTAATTGTCATTCCAGAGAACATTCCCCAGCTCACCCGGATTGCTTCATGATGACCGACATCGAGAGAGAGAGAGTTGAATGGAAACCGTTCATTTCTGTTATGGTTTCTTTTGTTTTTATCAGCAGGGTTGTTACATTTATAATCTGTTGTCTTGAGATCAATCTGTCATATTCAGGTGTTTTCTGCTCATTTATATATAGTTTATATATTTAAACGAGATCTAACATATTTTACACATATCTGAACCATCTTGTACATTACGGGGGGGGGGATGTGTGGTGGAGTTCTTTAAATGGGTTTACAGGAGTTTGAGAACCACTCTGCTAATTCATATTTTTCACTTTCAAAACCAAATATTTGACATAAAAAAATATCTGAGACACAGATGAGACTGAAGCGTTTGCTCTCCATTTAATTTCCCAGAAGTCGTTGAGATACGGAAGAGATTGTGGATGATGATATGTGAAGACAGACTGAAGAGGTTTCGTGTGGATTGACGGTCTGACAGCAGATATTTGTGAAAAGCACATCATGAGCTCCAGTGATAACGAGACGAGATGAGACGAGACGAGACAGCAGTACGGACAGACATTCATACTCTGAATACTGCTGTGGAGACACATCAATCTCAATATATATTCATGTAGAATTACTGAGTGAACAGAGAGAAGGAATCCTGCTGAACACTTCAGATGAACACCACACGTTCAACCACATTCAAGCACAAGAACACACCCCAGAATGAGCAGAAAACTCTTGAAAGCAGATTCGTGATAATAACATCGTGTCTGATGCTTGACTTTACGTGTTTGTGGTGTCCTGAAGGAAAAATAAACAAGAGCTTTGAAGAATGAATGTAAGCGAGATGAATATGAGACGCATCCCTGCGGAATCAAACTGCCGGAAAACATCACGAAGCCTTGAACATGACCTCAACAGACAACAGCCAATCACACAACAGAAAACCAAAACCACAACAGATAAACACATTCACATTTATTTATCTGACTGAACAGAAGTGATTTTAAAGCTCATTTGTACATCAGGAACTTATTCAGTTTCTACATCTCACACATATAACACACGTGTGCACACACACACCCCTAAACCTTCTGCCGTTTTACATTTTTAAATAAACATCACTGAGTTTGAATTTTTCCTCATGAGGACCAAAAGATGTCTTTGGTCCACGCAAACACAATATATTTTGTTTCATACACAAAGAGACCTTTTCTCTTAGATGTATTTTGCACTTTACAGTCACATATAACTTTACACGTGTTCTCTTCTTAAGAGTTTTACTGAACACTAACAGTTTAGAGCATGACTATCATTGCCAAAACATCATTCTTCATCATCGTCTAGAGCTCAATATAGACGGTTTCATCTGAACAACACAAACAAACGTTACTGCGCATGCGCACTTTTGTGACCCCCCAACTGAACTTCCGGTACACATTCACAAACAATGGAGCGCCTGTAGATGATTTCTGATAACAATCAAAAGAAACCGAGAAGAAGCGTTACTTGTCTAAACTTGTCTCTCCAATATTCTGAATTTAGACTGCGATACCAAACTCAACCGCTAGATGTCAGTGTGCCACACGCTTTCTTTACATTTACATTGAGTCATTTAGCGGAGCTTTTATCCAAAGTTTCACCGGAAGTGAAATGGGGGTCAGGCGTGCGCACGTCCGACGAAACAGTCTATGTGATCTAAGCCGATCTAAACACACAATCAGCGGTATTGAATAAAACTTTTTGTGACAGTGACTGTTTCCCTAAATCAATCTGATGAAAATAATCTGTGTTTGAGAAGCTTTCACCAGTAAAATCTACACACTGTGCGCATACACACACACACATGTCTGGTTTACTATCTCCGTGGGGACAGTCCATAGGCGTAATGTTTTTATACTGTACAAACTGTATATTCTATCCCCTATCCCTTACCCTATCCCTAAACCTAAAGATCATAGAACACTTTTTGCATTTTTAGATTTAAAAAAAATATTGTTCTGTACAATTTATTAGCTTTTTTGCCCCTGGGGACCTCAATTTTGGTCCCCACAGTGACACGAGTCCCTATGTGTTGGTGTGTATTCAGGTTTAGGTCCCCACCGGGATATACAAACATGAACACACACACACACAGTTCAGACTGCACAGTTGAGACATTCTTACACAATGTAAATGTAAAGTGATGTTTTATGTTATTTTTACTGGACTTGCAGTGAGGTGACATGTTAACAGTGTAGTGTGTGTGTGTGTGTGTGTGTGTGTGTGTGTGTGTGTGTGTGTGTGTGTGTGCGTGCGTGCGTGCGTGCGTGCGTGCGTGCGTGCGTGCGTGTGTGTGTGTGTGTGTGTGTGCTTGTACATCTATATTTGTGAGGACCGGTTTGAGTTGTAGACCAGCGGTGTGAGGACAAGGAGAGTAAAGTGAGGACATTTTGGCCGGTCCTCACTTCCAGAGACCCCTTTAAAGGGCTGTTTGAGGGTGAAGACTTGGTTTCAGGGTTTAGGTTATAATCAGGGTTAGGGTCAGGGTTAGGGTCAGGCATGTAGTTCTGATGGTTAGGGTGACGGGCTAGAGATTGCATTGCGTCATTGTATGTCCTCATAAAGATAGCTGCGCAAACGTGTGTGTGTGTTTGTGTGCATGTGTGCGCTTGGGTGTGTGTGCACGCGTGTGTGTGAGTGTGCGTGTGATGTACAGTATGGTATGTCAGTTGAAGGTTATTTCTGGAGGTCAGTTGTCTCACTGCTGCTGTTGTGTTGTTGTGTTAAATGTGTGCTGTGAACTTTACACCTGTTAGAAAACACAATTCAGTCCAACAGTTGTGTGTAATGTGACTCGATCTGCTGAAGAATCCTGAAAGCTTTTAAGCAGACGTCTGCTCATAGACACTATTAACATTCAGACTACTAAAGCTGTGTGTGTGTGAGAGAGAGAGAGAGAGAGAGAGAGAGAGAGAGACAGAGAGAGAGAGAGAGAGAGAGAGAAGAGACATTGAGAGACATGAGGAGAGAAAAGGAAGGGAGGGGAGAAGAAAAAGAGAGAAGAGAGAAGAGAGAGAAGAGAGAGGAGAGAGAAGAAGAGAGACGAGAGAGAAGAGAGAGAGACGCAGAGAGAGAGAGAAGGAGAGAGAAGAGGGAAGAGAGACGAGAGAGAGAGAGAAGAGACGAAGAGAGAGAGAGAGAGAGAGAGAGTACCGAAGAGACGATGAGAGAGGAGAGACGAGGAGAGAGAGAGAGAGAGAGAGAGTAGATAGAGAAGAGAGAGAGAATGCAGAGAGAGAGAGCAGAGAGAGAGAGAAGAGAGAGAGAGAGAGAGAGAGATGAGAAGGAGGAAAGAGAGAGAGAGAGAGAGAGAGAGAGAGAGAGAGAGAGACAGAGAGAGAGAGATTTACTGACCCTCACACCTTTAGAGGAGGTGCGATGCATTACAAGAAGAAATGATTGAGATCTCATCAGTGACATTTTTATGTTCAGATGAACAGCTTTAACATCAGAGTTTACTCTTATTTAATGAACCTGTCTGATGATGTTACACTTGATCACATGATGCTCAGATTATCTCAGCAGGACAGAGCTCACATGTGTGTGTGCGCGCGCTTGTGTGTGTGTGTGTGTGTGTGTGTGCGTGTGCGTGCGCGTGCGTGTGCGTGCGTGTGCGTGTGTTTGGCTGCAGCAGGGGAAAGCTACAGTAGATATATGACACGTGTGCAGTGAGTGTGCCTGAATCACCTCTACTGTACCAAGGAGAGAGAGAGAGTTACAACCACCATATGCAGTGGCTTTAGTCCAGTATGCGTGTGCATGTGTGTACACTTATGCTGCGTCCCAATTCGCCTACTTATACTATGCCCTTAAAGTATGCACTGTTTTTGTTATGGAAAAGTATATACATTTTAGTACGTAGCAAAACTGCACACACACACTGGGAAATACTAATGCGAAACAGAAGTGGCTGTTGTTGCCTAGACGACACTGTGATTCTTAAATTTAAGTATTTATTCATTCATTATTTCGTATGTAATGTTTACTGTATACTTAGAAACAAATGTATAGTATAATGGAATGTAAGTCGCTTTGGATAAAAGCATCTGCCAAATGCATAAATGACTTGGATGTATTAAGTAAGCGAAGCATCTTTTATTTAATTTTATTAAAGTCCTAGTGAAATTAAAAATGACAATTCTTATTTTTCATGAAATATTGCAGTGTTTATAGTAAATATTTTATCAATGTGGGTGATTTTCTTTTTAAAATTCATGCACTTCCGCTCTGAAATGACGATCCATCTGAAATGACGTAAATTAGACGGCTTGGGCGGAGCATCCGTTAACTCCTCCCCTTCAACTGTCAATCTGCTGCCAGTTTCATTTCAAAATGCAACAGCTGTTTTTACACATCCAATCAAATCGCAGAGAAAGACGCAAGCCACGCCCACTCATTTTCTCCATTGAAATTCCTTTTCACTCAGAAATGTGTCAGGATACGGAAGTAAAATTTCAGGTGTGTCACACATGTGCACTATTCTACGCCATTTTGCAGTATAAACGTTAGTGTGAGTAGAGCATTCACATTGAAAATTCAGAGAGAGAGAGAGAGAGAGAGAGAGAGAGACAGAGAGAGAGAGAGACAGAGAGAGAGAGAGA
>NC_079893.1:1966403-1967475 GCF_024868665.1 Triplophysa rosa
AGAGAGAGAGAGAGAGAGTGAGATCATACTGACATGTTTAGATATTAAAACGTTCATGTGTCAAATCTGACATGAATACAGCTAGTGTTTATCATCTGTTTTTATTCCTGATTATAGATGGATTGTATTTCATCCACAACCTACAACGTGAGTTAAACTTCATCTCTCAAACGGACTCACGTTTATTTCTATACTAAAAAACCATTTCACTACAAATGTTTGAAATTCCAGAAGAGCATTTGACATGTAAAATGATCCGTTCATCTATCTGTAGTCATGTGTCTGGTTTTAGTCTGGCTATAACAACTGTGTTTATTTTACTTTTTCACATGACTTAAAACCACTTTATGACTGAACGCGTGCTTCTGAAATACAATAAACATTTCTGAAGGAACAGTCTGTGTGACTTATTCTCATCATGTCATTTTAAATCCGCCAGACACGAGAGAAGGTTCCGCTGAATGTTGATGTGCACACATACGTGTCATGACGGAAGGAGCTGGTGTTGTGAGATTATGTGTGACCCTAAACTAAACATAAAGCTGGTTTTAAATATGAGCTCTTTTCATTTACCTCCTCAGAATGAATCTCTTCCACTTCTGTAGTGAGAATGGTGTCAGACGGACAGAATGACACACAGATGGAGTTTGTGTAGTGAAGTGATGAAGACATCTGGACGAGCAGATGGACACCAGAGAGAGAGAGAGAGAGAGAGAGAGAGAGATTCATCACCTGAACACTGAAGTTCTGTCACACATCACTGGACATGAAAACATGAATCAGACCAACAACACATCACAACACATCACAACACATCATTCACTCAAAGAGAATCAAGTGAGATCACCTGGAAACTTTAGACTTTAACCTTTTATTAAAGGTTGAGAGTGTTTGTCTATTTCAATGAACACACACACACGCACACACACACACACACACATCACTCCAACACACACACTCACACACGCACACACACACACACACACACACACATCACTCCAACACACACGCACACACACGCACGCACGCACGCACACACACGCACGCACGCACACACACACACACACACCAC
>NC_079893.1:1969034-1973166 GCF_024868665.1 Triplophysa rosa
AATACAAGAGCACAGGACAAAGAAACAAGAGGGTATATATAGGGAAGACAAACGAGGGATAACGACATGGGGCAGGTGTGGGACATTAAACACTCAGGGAAAGATAACGAGGAAACGAGAGGAATGGGGTCAATGACAAGACACTGGAGAGAACGTATATTATTGTCAAACGGACAATAATATGTTTCTCTCCACACATAACCAAAGACTTTGTCATGGCTCTGCTACAGGACCAAGAAAAACATGACTAAGGAAGCAGAGCCATGACAGTTTAGTGTTATTTTAAAGGAACACATCATCATTTCTTACTGAACATATCATTCTAGTCTCAGCCTCAGACGTCACACCCATGGATGAAGTCCTCATCTAAAAGATTATAGAACTGTACAGCATTTCCAGGAGACATGCGTGTCACGTTCTTTAACGTCTCATCGAAGCTATAAGAATTGATCACGGTCGACTAAAAAGTATGCAAAGATTAGGGCACAAACGTATAATAGTAGGTAATATGGTGCTATAGTTAACATTAGTAAATGCATTAGCTAACAATGAACAATTGAGTTTTTCAGCATTTATTCATTCTTATCAATGTTAGTTCATGTCAATACTGTTATTCATGTTAGTTCATGGTCCATTAACTAATGTTAAGTGACAACGTTTGATTTTAATCCTGCATTAGTAAATGATGAAATTAACATCAAATCATATTAATAAATGCTGTAGAAGTTTTGTTCATTGTTAGTTCGTATTGTATAGTGTGTTACCTGATTGCTGTTGTTGCTGTAAACTTTGACACGTTTGTGAATGTACATCACGCCTCTAAACATGACGCAGCACAAACGAAACGTGATTGGTTGCTTTAACTGTCAGTCAAATGGGCGGGCCTGACATGCGAGACTGTATAATTCAACAGATCTCAATTACTGTACAGCTTACATGATAGTGGATGTTTGTTTGTGTTTACAGACGGCAACGTTTTGCAACTGCGGTGATAAAAACATTTCTCCTGAATTGTGCATTTATCATTTGAACATTTATTTGCAGTTCTCTTCTAGGTTTTATAAATTCATGACGATGATTCTGAACAGTAATGAGCATCATCGTCATAAATCAGTATACAGGCAGTACAAACACCATCAGCATGTCTCGATACGTATTAATCATCATTTTCAGTAAATCAGTCAAAACTCTTCCGGGGGAAATATGACTCTTGAGTGCTTTTAGAAGATTCGACTCTTTAAATGAAACTCAGCAGGTGCAGAAAGTTTCTGTCACATTCATCTGCTCTCAAGTTCAAGTATTTCTTCAAGTTTGTAATAAAGTTTTCTTAACTTCACCTTTGAAGAAGTTCTGCAGGTGGCTTTCATCACACCTCCGGCTCTCAGAACTCTCTATGGGTTTAAGAAAAGCAGCTTATAGAACGCTTCAAACGCTCAGAAAAGCCGTCATCTGTGTGAGGTCTGGAGTCAATTTACTCATATCATCTCAAAGTCAAATCCATTTAGCGTCTGGAGGATGTATTTGCAAAGATAAGACTTATATCATCCAGAACATTTCCATCCAAGAGTTTGACTGAAAGCTGAAGACATGATATGAAGTTCAGCTTGTGAAAAACACACAGCACAACTTTATTCTGACACCTGAAGAGTCCAACTGAACACATTCAAGAGATCACAGAGCTTTAAAACATCACAACTCTTCAACACACCACTTGTGAAATGCGCTCTCATTTGGACGTCGCTTTGAATTGATTTCTTTATTTAGCAGAGTAGATGCTTCAATGTAATATTTTTAACTCTAAAGTGGACGCTTTAAGAGCTCAGATTCACGGTGACAGTTTTACATTACCCAGAATGCCCTCTGTCTGAACCCAGTCTACAGCTCTCTATAAAATGACACCGTTCTCATGTAATCATGTAATAAACGATGATTACATCATGGAAATCATTACAAACAGATGCTGGCGTGACACGCTATCTGAGCAGCGGTCTGGAACGACACGCATGACTGAAATTAAACATGGAATTAAGTCATTTCAGCAAGTACACTTCATTTTACAGGTGACCTTTGACCCCTGCGGGACTCCACACTGTGATTCCTGTGGAACGTTCTTAAAGAAACCCTGAAAGAAAACGACAACACTCCCTTTCAAATCACACCGTACATGATGGATTTATAAACTCAAACTCTATTCTTCTGGTTTCTGGTACATAATTCATCCGTCTGTCTGTTTCTCCACATGTGCTGCACTGAGGCGTAATGATAATATCGCTCGAGTAGCATGTATGTAGTGTTCTTATATCTTCATTAGGGATGTAACGATTCACCGATTGAAAATCGGTTATAATGAGTGACGATTCAAATCGGTTGAGGTGTGAACTGAATCGCAATACATTTTTTGAACAGCAGGGGCCGCCATGTTCACTGCAAATCTAAACGTGGACATGCTGATATTTCTTAAATGCAAAAAAATCCAAGAACAGTATTAGTTTGTTTATATTAAAGAGACTTTTTCTATTATTCATTTGTTATAAAATTGCAGTTTAGTTTTGTTATTTGAAATAAAACATTATTTTATTATACAAAGAAACGTGAAGCATTTAAGAAATAATGCAAGGGAAGTTGTTCATTTCTAATTTGTTTCAACTCATTTTGTAAAAATAAATCGTGAGTAAATTGTGAATAAATCGCATCGTGAGATCAGAATTGTGACTCGCATCGCATCTTGAGCTGAGTGAATCGTTACATCCCTAATCTTCATGGCTGTGATTAGGCCAGAGGCACGAGGCCGCAGATATAAGAGCACTACATACATGACTAAGAGAGCAATATTGCATTAATACATCAGTACACTACTTTCTTCCGCCACGAATCCAAGCCCAGCATATCAGTTAAACCTGATTAAAAAGGTCAAACACAGCACAGCTCATGGTGTTTATAGAACAAGCAAGATTATTCTAGTAAATAATATCTAATCAATGCAGTCTCCCGGTGGTTGATTTAGCATATTTTGCATTAAGTGAATGCTTGGCTGAAAAGATGTGTCTTTAATCTAGATTTAAATTGGGAGAGTGTGTCTGACCCTCGAATAGTATCGGGGAGGCTATTCCAGAGTTTAGGTGATACGTATGAGAAAGCTCTACCCCCTTTGGTGGATTTAGTTATTCTAGGTGTTATCAGAAGTCTGGAGTTTTGAGATCTTAGAGAGCGTGATGGGTTGTAGTGTGGTAGAACACATAAAATATTTCCTAATTTGGCAACATTTCTAAGGTGGAAGAAGGCTGTTTTTGTGACATTTGAGATGTGATTTTTAAATGACAGGTTGCTGTCTAATATAACGCCGAGGTCTTTAACTGTATTTGTTGGAGTAACAGTGCAGCCTTCAATTTGCAGGTTATAATCCGAAATATTCTGCTCACGTGTCTTTGGTCCGATAAGTAATATTTCTGTTTTATTAGAATTTAAAAGAAGGAAATTACAAGTCATCCAATGCTTTATATCGTCGATGCACTCTGCCAATTTGGATAGTTGGAAGGAATCATCTGGTCTTGATGAGATATATAGCTGAGTATCATCTGCATAACAGTGGAAGCTAATTCCATGTTTTCTAATAATGTTTCCAAGGGGCAGCATGTATATGGAGAATAGCAAGGGTCCTAAAACCGATCCCTGAGGTAATCCATAATTTACTTGCGTTAGATTTGATGATTCCCCATTTAAATGGACAAATTGATGTCTGTCTGATAAGTAAGATCTGAACCATTGTAGTGCCTGTCCCTGAATACCGGTATAATTGTGTAAGCGATCTAGAAGTATTTTATGGTCTACAGTATCGAACGCAGCACTAAGGTCGAGCAGGACTAGGAGTGAGATGTTACCTTTATCTGATGCTATAAGCAGGTCGTTTGTAATTTTAACGAGCGCAGTTTCAGTACTATGATGCGGTCTAAAGCCTGACTGGAATTTTTCGTGTATGTCATTATTTTGTAAGAAAGAGCACAACTGAGTGGACACTACTTTTTCTAGTATTTTAGACAGGAAAGGGAGATTTGAAATCGGTCTATAGTTTCCTAGTTCATTGGGGTCTAAGTTTGGTTTCTTGATAAGAGGCTTAATGACGGCCAGTTTAAAG
>NC_079893.1:1974480-1979480 GCF_024868665.1 Triplophysa rosa
GTGTGTGTGTGTGTGTGTGTGTGTGGAGCATTTTAAAGTGTCAGAGAAAGACACAGCACGGGACTTGCCGCACGGAAGTAAATGTCCGAATGAAAGCGTGTTTACCGGTCGGTCACTTTACTTCAGACGGAAGTGGGCGGTCTGACAGTAGCCCCTCCGCTCGCGACATCCTTTGACATCATACAGTGGTCGCGTGCACACAGTTCCCTGTACTAAACAACTGGTTAAAGTATGTTCTGTGCATCCACGAGTGCACCTTCTGAGAGAACAGTCATCTTTTGTGGGCGGAGTTTGGAGGAGAGACGTGAACTGAAATGATTGTCAGTCAGCATGAGTCAGAATTTCTTGCATTGGATGTTTTTTTTTCTCAAATCATTTTGTAATGTAGCCTATAATAATCCAACAGTTTTAGTGTATTCGTATTTTTATTTTATAGGCCTAATGTGGAATGACAGTTTTTAATGAAGTGTTTTGTTGTAGGGGTACAGAGTAACTTACATTACATTCTTTTAGCAGTCAGTTACAGGCCTTATTAATATAGCCTATTCACAGGCTCAATTTTTTGTTTGAATTTACTTTGTTTTGCTCAATTTTATATTAAGTTGTATTGTATTTTATTGAAAAGCAAGACAAATAATAAAAAGCACATTTTGACTGTTCAGTTTGTGCAATATTGAAACAAATGGCTTAATAAATAGAAGAAATGCAAAAAACCATGTTCGGTGTTCGGTATTATTCGGCCTTCGGCCAAGTGTTTCACATCATGTTCGGCTTCGGCCAAGAATTTTCATTTCAGTGCATCCCTACTTCTAATGTATTAGAGAAAATAGTGCCCAATTTGCTGGTCATGTCATCGAGCGATTCTGTATTTATTGGTATGGTTATTAAAGGAGTCAGATCTGGTTGCGAAACTATCTTTAGTAGTCGAGGTAATTGTTCTACCCTGTCGATAACGAGTTAAACGGCTGATTTCTGCAGTGCGCAGTGTACATGTTATAAGATAGTGATCAGTGACATCGTCGCTTTGAGGTATAATATCTGTATTGATTGGATCGGCTCCGTGAGATATAATCAAGTCTAGTGTATGATTAAATCGATGAGTGGGTCCATTGATGTGTTGTGTTACTCCAAAAGAGTGTAGTAGTGTAGTAGCTCTGTAAACGCCACTGCTAATGCATCGTTAGCACTATCTACGTGGATATTAAAATCACAGACAATCAGTACTTTATCAACGTTAACCAATAGGTCCGATAAGAAGTCTGCGAACTCTTTTTTTCAGAAAATCAGTGTAGGGACCAGGGGGTCTGTAAAAGAAAGCAATGTTTTTTTACTTTCGTTTGGAACAATTATGTTCAACGCAAGCACTTCAGATGATTTAAATTGATGCTCCGTTCTCTGAGTTACAGTAAGAAAGTCTCTAAAGGTTGTTGCGACACCACCATATCTCACACATCCCAACCATCCATCCATCATCAATCTCTTCACCTCTTAAAACAACATATAATCACATGAGAAGAAAAATGAGACAAATGTAATGACCTGTATTATGAGAAATCTAAGTGTTTGTGATGATTTCTCTTGAAGTGATAAAAAATGACCCATTGAAATGTTTTTTTCTTATTTTAAGCATAAACTTCACATAATTATGTTAGATTTCTCTGAAATCCATACATTTGCTTCTGGAGTGAATATATCTTGTTTCAAGAATGTTTAGAAAACTAGTGATTATTTGCAGTGTAAAATACAGATGTTTATGTGAACAGACGGACGGACAGACGGTGGGTGTGGATGAGAGGTTTCCACTGACCCACAGACATCAGCTTCACAGACGAAACGTCTCACTGCTCCGCTACACAACAAGCTCGAACATACACACATGAGAAAATATTACACGAGTCATAAATGAACCTGACGAATGATATGAGCTGAAACCTCTACGCACGCACGACCACACACACACTCCATACACATCAAATACTACACAAACACACTTCCTACTGTATGATGGACACACACACACACACAGATGTGTAGATGAACTGGTTTTAAGCAGAACAGAATCTTCTGTGTGTTCTTCAGCCGTGTAGAGAGATGAATTATGACCTATTGTTTAGAAATGTTAAGCGTGATATTGTGAAGTCGTGGAATCGTTCATCATCACTGTTCAACAAACATTTGTCTAGCGCCTTTCAATGTTTTTCTTTCACTTACAATCATGACACGCTTGTGTTTCTAGTTTACTGAAAATCCCGAGAGACAAAACTCATTTTCTTCTGCAGTTCCTCATCTAAACTTAAAGAGAAAAACAAACCACAGATATTTATTGCTATGAAACCTCAAAAGATGCATTTCTGCTGAAGTCGAAGCCCACAAATATATCCTTCACAAATCACACAATCCCAGAATGCACTGTGACATACTAGGGGTGTAATGACACATCATGGCACAATATATTGCAATAGTTTTGTGCTTTAACTGCGTTAAGAAGTTCTCTCTTAGGGTTCTTAATTCTTCTCTTAATTTCCCGTGCATGCCAGTTTAAAGTTTATCACTTTGTTTAAAATATTGTGAAGCCAGCATTGTGTGTTGTATTGAGTGTTTTCATCTAAGACAAGCAGTGACTATACAGTATATACAGTCCGAGCAGGTTTTGTACAGCAGAATGAAAGTGAACTGTCTGTAGATGAAGGGATAGATCTGATGAGAGTGTTGTGACGGAGATCAATCATGTGTGTTGTTGCTCAGTAAAAGCTGACGCAAGATCAGTCTGGTGTCGGTCACGACCCGTTTCTCACAAACATTCCCAAATCTTGCTAACATGACCCAGAGGAGTGCTGTGACCCCGCACACGCCTCTTCATCATCATCTTCTGCTTTATGTCATTGAGCTGTTAGTGAGCAATGAGCTCTCTGTCTCACATCAGACACCTGTGACCAGTTCACTTGCTGTAGTGTAGACTCATCACTGACCACGACCAGCCCCGTCAACTCATCTGATGCTGGAACTCACTTCACACATCACAGATCACATCTCTTTCATATCTCCTTTAATTCTCACAGACATCAATGAAATTAAATTAAAGATGAGGTATCACAGGCAGTTTCTGCCAATCTCACATTAATCTTGAGTGTCTGTACAGTAGTATTACATGCGTCGTATCTTTGAAGAGTGTTTAGTTTGATCACATTTATAAAAGAGAGACACCGCTGTACCATTATTTCCAGAAGAACACGAGCGCATGGAGGCGGAACTACAGCACGAGCACACAACACATCATCACATGAATCCCTTCATGTTGTTTTCATGAACACAGACATGTGACTCAGTCTGACTCACCGCGTGCGCTTCATGTCCGGCATCTTTTAGCGCTGGGACCGCTCCATCTATCAGTCTCAAACCATCTCCAAATCCAGCGTTTACATCACATCCGTCACTGAAATGCCGTGAACAAGCAAACAGACACAGCTGAACTTCCGTCAGCCGAGTGAAGCGGCATTGATGGGCGTGCTCTTTCGCTCGGTGGCTGATGCGTGGGTCTGCTTTTCCCGGAGAGTGCCCAATAAATTAAATAGGATGCCTGTTACAAAACAGGGATCCAGACTTATAAAAAACTTTCCGAAGCAAGTTGGAGTGCTGTTGGAGTGTATCGAGCACAGAAATACTACGTCATACGTCCAACTGGTTTTTAACATGTTGACCATGTTAAGCATGAGAAGCCAGCACGTTTAACAACGTAAAGAGGTCAGAATGCATGACATAGCATGATACCCCATCTTTAAGTCTCATGTGCGTCTCAGATATTTCTCCTGAGAAAAAGAGTCAGAAATCTGACAAAAGTGTCTGTCATTAGAGTTTGAGAAGAGATCAATGTGTCAAACTGAGCTCAGATTTGTCAAGTCTGCGTTCAAAAGTCGATATTATTGAAGATCTCAACATCAACTCAAACATTTTACACTCTCATTTGATTCCCCTGAGCATTCTCAGAGAAACATCTGAGACTTAAATGGAACACAACTGAGAACTCCCCATGGCCTTGACACACAAGTCCTAGAGAAACAATAGACATCTATTTCTGCTGACCGTGTGTGTGTGTGTGTGTGTGTGTGTGTGTGTGTGTGGCCTTGAGCTCATGAAGAATGAAAGGTGAATGAGATTATCAGTAGCAGATGTATGAATGCATGTCCTCGCTCTGACAGGAACAGGAAGTTCTTACAGTAAGCAGGGATTGGCTCTTAAGGTCAAACTACTCAAACTAAGGGTTTCAAAAGGAAACAGTGAGTTGAGAAATGAGTCGAATCCAAACCAAACTCTTCATGAGCATCACACAAAACTCATCTTGCGTTCGCCAGCGTTTGAAACGGAGCCTGCGACTGTCCTCATCAATGAAAACTTGAAGCGGCAGATAGAGGACTGAAAGTGTGTTATCCGTGGTGTTGAATGCGTTAAAGACAGCAGGGAGGAAACGCTTCTGAACGCCTCACGAACACAAAGACCCAGAGCTCTCGGCCAATCACACGAGCCCTCCAGCATGCATCACTTCCAGAACGCTTCAGTGTCCCGCTGTGTCACTGAGAATGATCCGGAACAGTGATGTCATCAGTAATTGGGTGGGCGGAGCGCGACCTGTGATGCCAGCTGCTCTGTTAATTGCTTGTGTGACAAAAACACCCAAAGACACAAATGAAAACCACAAACACCCCGCGGGCAAGAGACGCCTCAACCCCGATCTCTCTCTTTCATTAGTTTCCCACATGTCAGCTCAGACACAATCCTGAAAAAAGCTGATGCTTGGTTATTAGAATAATTTAAGAACAGGAACAACTCCTATAGGTGAACAATCACAGAGGAAAAAACAAATGTATTTCAGTGTCAGTCAGTGAAACAGCAATGAGATTAAACGAAAAATCTACTGATGAAATGTTTCATGAGATCTTAACAAGGTCTTGCGCTGATGTGTGACATCAAAAATCTATATTAAAGACTGAAATCCTCTCAAGAGC
>NC_079893.1:1986980-1992463 GCF_024868665.1 Triplophysa rosa
TAAGAAATTAAGCAGTAATGATGAACTTTCTCAACAAAAAAGATTTCGTTTAAATAAACACCTAACTGTACTCAGAACAGGTAGAAAGATAAGTAAAGTGAAGGGGAAATCTAAGAAATAATAATGGCTGTTTACTCTTCTTGTCTGGGTCAACTTTCTTTTCTGATTTTTTCTCTCTTTCTAATGGACTTTTTGAGGTTGGGATCTCTTAACATCAATGGAATGAGGGATGGGAAAAAGAATGTTATTTTATCAGAAATGATAGATTTAAAAGATTTGAGTGTCACTTTTCTGCAAGAAACTCACAGTACTTGTAGTAATGAAGTCAACTGGGGTTTATGGTGGAAAGGAGAGTATGTTTTGAGTCATGGGACTAATTTAAGTGCTGGTGTAGCTGTTCTTTTCTCTCCTTCTCTAAAAGTGAATGTTTTATCCAAAATTGAATTAGTGCCAGGAAGGTTTTTAGTTGTAAAGGCTGAAATTAATAACTTTAAATTCTTGTTTGTAAATATTTATGCCCCTAATGTTGGAGCAGAAAGAAGAGTATTTTTTACTAAACTGGAGAGTATAGTTAAAGAAGAAAAGGAAGATGTTTTCATTGTTGTAGGGGGGGACTGGAACTGCACTCTTGACTTTACACTAGATAGGAATGGGGAAGAACCTCATGCACAATCAGCCGCATGTTTAGCTGGTGTTTTAAAAAAACTGAGTCTCTTAGATGTATGGCGAGAACACAATCCCTCTACAAAGCAATATACATGGGTGAAAGTCTGTAATGAAAGGATTTCAGCTGCACGTTTGGACCGGTTTTATATATCTAGCAATATGAGAAATAGAGTTTTTAGTACGGAAATTATTCCCAATGCTCTTTCTGATCACAAACTTATTACAGTTGGTGTTACCCTGTTTAAAAGCACATATAAAAGCTGTTATTGGCATTTCAACACTAAACTTTTAGAAGATACACTTTTTTGTGATGCTTTTAAGTTTTTTTGGGAGACATGGCAAACTGAACAGAGTCTTTTTGAAAGTATTATTCAGTGGTGGGAAGTGGGTAAAGCACACATAAGAGATTTTTCTCAGAAATATGCTGCTCACTCCTCTGTACGTTTAAAAAATACTTTAAAGTGGCTGGAAACAGAGATTACCAACATTGAAATGAATATGATTGTTAATGATGCTGCTAATTTAAAAGAGATTTGGAGTGAGAAGAAAAATCACCTGAGCTCAATTCTAAATGAAAGAGTCAAAGGAGCCCTGATAAGAAGCCGCTATCTATCTCTGAAGGACATGGATGCTCCTACTGCTTATTTCTTTAATCTGGAGCGGAAAGTGGGTCAAAAGAAACAGATGTTTTCGTTGAAGGACAATAGTGGACATGTTACATCAGACCCACTGGAGATGCGAAGACTTGCCGTGGATTTTTATTCTAATTTGTACACTGCTGAAACTTCTGATGAACACTGTCGAAATGAGCTTCTAAAGGACTTACCCGTTTTATCTGAAGAAAACAAAAGGTGTTTAGAGGCTGATATATCGTTTGAAGAAGTGACTTTGGCCGTTAAGGGACTTTCACCAGGTAGTAGTCCTGGATTGGATGGGCTACCGTCTGAGTTTTACAAGACGTTTTGGACTACCATTGGAAAGGACTATTTTAAAGTGTTACAAAAATGTTGCAGTGAAGGATTTCTCCCAACCAGCTGTCAACGTGCTGTTTTGTCTCTGCTCCCAAAAAAGGGAGATTTAACTCTGCTAAAAAATTGGAGACCCGTAGCAATTCTGTGCTCCGAATACAAAATTTTGTCAAAAGTTTTAGCTAACAGACTAAACAATGTATTGCATGAGATTGTTCATAAGGACCAGTCATACTGTGTAAAAAATCGATCAATTACAGATAATCTGCATTTAATGAGAGATGTTTTTGATTTTTCTCATTATAATGATGTCAATATGGGATTGGTTTCTTTGGATCAGGAAAAGGCATTTGACAGTGTTG
This sequence comes from Triplophysa rosa, assembly GCF_024868665.1. Classification (NCBI taxonomy): domain Eukaryota; kingdom Metazoa; phylum Chordata; class Actinopteri; order Cypriniformes; family Nemacheilidae; genus Triplophysa; species Triplophysa rosa. The sequence continues at coordinate 1,988,977 of NC_079893.1, forward strand.
ATCATGTGTTTCTGTTTGATACCTTAAAAACTTTTGGTTTTGGGGAGAAATTTATCTCTAAAATTAGACTTCTATATACTCAAGCAACATGCATGATTAAAATGGCTGGAGGATTGAGTGTCCCCATAAACATAAAAAGAGGGATTAGACAAGGTTGTCCAATTTCAGGTCAGCTGTATAGCATTGCAATTGAACCCTTGCTGTGTAAATTGAGGCGAGAGCTTACTGGGCTACATATAAATACTCTTAACTGTTCCATCAAACTATCTGCATATGCAGATGATGTCACTGTTATAATACGGAAGCAAAGTGATATTCAGTTGCTATAAGAGGCTTTAGAGTGTTATGGAAAAGCCGCCTCAGCAGCAGTTAATTGGGGTAATAGTGACGCTTTATGGTGTGGAAGAGATCTTAAAGGTCCAATACTTCCTGGTGGGCTACAGTGGGGAAAAACAGGTTTTAAATACTTGGGTGTTTTTATAGGGACAGAAGAGTATAGGAAGAAAAATTGGGAGGGGCTTGTGGAGAAAGTGTGTGCTCGGTTGTCTCGCTGGAACTGGTTGCTACCTCAGTTGTCCTACAGGGGGAGAGTTCTGATTTGTAATAACCTGGTTGCCTCTTCATTATGGCACAAAATGACAATAATTGAACCTCCAGAGGATCTGGTGAGAGGAATACAACAGCGATTAGTGCATTTTTTTTGGTCAGGACATCATTGGTTGAAGGCAGCGGTGTTGTACTTACCTAGACAAGAAGGAGGACAAGGGCTGATTGACATCAGATCGCGACTGAAGGTCTTCAGGATTCAGACGGCAAAGAGACTGCTCTACGGAGTGAATGTGTGCTGGACTGAAGTAGCCTGTGCCCTCCTTAGAAGAGCAGGAAAAATGGGTCTGGACCGCCACCTCTTCCTCATGGACATCAAAAAACTGGACTTGAGTGGTCTGAGCCCTTTTTATAGATCACTTTTAAATTCATGGATGCTTTTTAATTTTTCACGAGATGAAAGCAACACCCTCAAATTGTGGATGAATGAAGAGCCATTACTTTTCAACCCTGCTCTAAATTTGGATGTTTTTAAATCGGACACTTTCAGAAAAGCCATGTTAGCAGCAAATATTAAAAAGATTGGACATTTAAGAGATAAAAAAGAGTGGATAAACCCTGAAAATCTTGCTGAAAAATTGGGAACTAAATCAATCAGGGTGGTACAGACCATGTTGACTCATATAATAGAATCTCTGCCTCAGGACTATAGACTTGCATTAGAAACCTTTGATGAAGAGGCAGAAAAAATAGTTTTTCCAGAGTTGGTTTTCTCAGCTGGGACTGGACTTTGGCAAGAAAGTGAAGGATGCCTACTAACTTTTAAGACACCTCACCTGAACTCTTTTAGTGATGCTGACAAGAAGGCTATTTATATTATGTGTTTGAAAGTTTGTCATCTTAATGCACTAGAGAGTGTCCGAGAGTCCAAATGGCAGTTGTTTTTTGGGCCAGGTGTCTCCCCCAAAGGAAGCTGGAGGTTACTGTACAAACCACCTATTGAGAAAAGATCTGGAGATCTTCAGTGGAGAATTGTACATGGGATTATAGCTACAAACAGATACAGAGCCCGCATTGACCCACAAGTAGGGGAGGGGTGTTCTTTTTGTAGTGAAGAGGAAACTGTTTTTCATTTGTTTCTGAAGTGTGAAAGACTTCAATCAATGTTTTACATATTAGAAGAGTGGTGTACAACATTAGGAGAAGTTTTTACGCCAGTCCTTTTCATTTATGGGCCAAAGTATTGCAGAAGTAGGAGAGAAGCTCATATGTTAGTTAATTTTCTTTTTGGGCAAGCAAAGTTGGCTATATGGCTGTCAAGGAAAAATCAATTGAATGGTACTGGGTCAACGGANAGTGAAAGTGACTTTTCAGTCTGTAGTTTTAGCGCAAGTTTGCCCTCAAGTGGCCCTTCTAGTAGAAACTACACTGTTGATGATATAAAGTCCTTCTTAAAGGTGACGAAGAACTTGCGCAAAGTGAAAATAGAAGAGTATTTTCCAGACATAACGCAATTCGCCGATAAAGTAAAGACTTTCAGAAGTGAGAGTTGTTTCAATATGTAAGAGGATTACCGTCTAAAGAAAATTCTGACCAGTTTGAGAACTAAATTAGACGAGTTTAGAAACAACAGCTAATATGGACAGTTCATCTTATTTGTTCTGTTTTTTTTGTCTCTTCTGCTTTTTTCTTTTATTTGTTATGGGAGATATAAACCTTGCATCCCTAAACATTAATGGAGCAAGAGATATTAAGAAGAGAGCTCAAGTGTTCGAACTGTTAAAAAGAAAGAAAATTGATGTGTGTTTTTTGCAAGAGACACATAGTGATGTATCAAATAATGCAGAATGGGTTAAAGAATTTGATGGGTTAGCGATTTTAAGTCATTGTATTTCTTTGAGTGGTGGCGTTGCCATGCTTTTTTCGAAAAGTTTTATCCCATGTTCCTTTAATGTTAATGAAGTAATTAAAGGGAGATTGTTGAAAGTTAGTGCTTTATTTGAAAACAGTTCTTATGTCTTTGTCTGTGTATATGCGCCAACCACGGCTTTAGAAAGGATGGTTTTTTTGAACACTTTGGACAATGTTTTGTGTGATTGTAACACAGATGATTTTTTTTATTGGGAGGGGATTTTAACTGTACTGAAGATGTAATAGATAGAAATCATGTTGAACCACACATGCATTCAAGAAAGAGGTTAATTCAATTGGTAAAAACTCACAACATTGTAGATGTGTGGAGAAATCTTCATGACACACAGAGACAGTACACTTGGGCTCACGCTTATGATAATCAGTTATCACTGGCAAGGCTTGACAGATTTTATGTTTTTAAGCACCAACTAAGTATGTTCAGAGAATGTTCTATCATTCCAGTCTGTTGTTCTGATCATAGCCTGATAAAATGTGCCATGACAAAGAATAATATAAAATCAAAAAGTGCTTATTGGCATTTTAACAATAATTTGCTGAGTGACTCTCTCTTTAGAGAAGCATTTAAAGAGTTTTGGAAGAATGCTAAAGCTATGAAATTGTCTTTTTTGACACTGCAACAGTGGTGGGACTTTGTGAAGGTGCAGTTTAAGCAATTGTGTCAGCAATACGCTCACAACGCCACAAGAGACATAAAAGGGTCAATGAGTATGCTAGAAGAATATTTGGTGAAATTACAAGAGCTTGCAGGTTCTACAAAAGATGTCAAGGCAATGAATGATATTAAAAGGAAAAAAAATGTTCTAGCTGAAATGCTTGGCTCTATAACACAAGGTGCCATAATTAGGTCCCGTTTCCAAAGTGTTGAGTTAATGGATGCTCCTTCAAAGTTTTTTTTCAATTTAGAAAAAAAGAATGGACAGAAAAAGTTCATTCATGCCTTGAGGTCTGAAAAAGGAGCTTTATTGACCAATCCTTTGGACATCAGAAAAAGAGCTCTACATTTTTA